>NW_024395824.1:14606754-14826542 GCF_016617805.1 Bactrocera tryoni | reverse complement strand
TATGACAATAAGAGAATGACGAATATTACGAATTACAAATGTTCGCTTTGGCATGTGCACTACATACATACAGTGCCACATATACGTGTAAGCGCACTCTTAGTTTTAATTTTGCTAACTTCTCTCTTTCTTTGCATTGCACTTATTACAACAAATTCTCTCTGATATTGTTTGTTAAACTAACGGAAATTCGTATTGAGTGCAAACCCTCACTTTTGTTGTTGTTGTTACATTTAAATCGTTGCATTTTAAATCAAATAGCAAAAACAGACACATATTCGTTTAAACGCATTAACTTAATTTTTAATAAGGCTACATTTATTTAATTCTTAATAATTTATTGGTCCTCCATTTTTATTTATAACTTCAAAAATACGGTGTGGCATCGAGTCCACTAAATTTTGCAGCAGCGTCCGGTCCAAATCTTCCAAGCCTCCTTAATAGCCAATTTGAGCTCAAGTGTTGTTTTAAAGAGGTGTGCTTGAGCTTTTAGCGCGTAGATTTTTCGCGACATGTGCCCCCAAAGATTCTCCACTGGATTCAAATCGGGACTGCATGCAGGCCATTTCATAAGAGAGATGTTGTGCTCTTCAAACCTTTTCAGAGACTCTTGAGAGACGTGGATGGCAGCGTTATCTTGTTGAAAAATGCTATCTTCATCCATTTTATCTTCCAAAAATGAAATGAGAGTCATCGTCCAACAATTCTGTGTATATTTTTGAGTTCATTTTGGGCGGCTTCGAAAGCAAATTTTTGCTTTTCCTTTCGATGAGAAAGCAGCCCACACCATAACGCTGCACCCACCACCAAAGTTTCTCTTTGACATGCGGACGTCATTGTTACGCAAGTCATGCCAGTAAGAACTGTACGAGTCTGGACCATACAGGTTGAACTTTTTTTCATCGGAAAAGACAACATTGTCCCACTCTATTGACCTCTGCATGTTCTCTTTGGCGAAGTCTAACCGAGCTTGTTTGTGGAGCGGCCTTGATACACGCTTGCACACCGGGTTTTTCCATTTTACGTTAGGTGACATGCGTAAAATGTGTGCAATGTGCCTTGTTGTCACCGGTAAATCCAACTTCTCCTTTATTTGAGTGGAGTTCAAAAAATGTTTTGTGGCTTCCGTTTTCATTTGGTTTATTTGGCGTGAATTTAGTTTTTTATTGCCTTTCGTGGGGTTTTTTACGCCATAATTCTCAACTTTTTTTTAAAAAGGAGCGCACAACTGCCTCTGATCTTCCGATTCTTCGCCCAATCTTTGTGGTACAGGTTGATTTGGACCTTTTCACTGTCGTTTAAGTAACTGCCTTTTGGCATTTTAATAAAACCTTAAAAAAAAAAATATTATAACAACTTTTTTGCACTTTAATAAACGAAAACTTACCAATCTTCAATTTAATTGAAAAAACTTTTTTATTTTTAATCACAAACACGTTGTCGGCTACTCTAATCAGATGCGTTTAAACGAATATGTGCCTGTTTTTGCTATTTGATTTAAAATTAACGGTTTAAATATAACAACAACAACAAAAGTGAGGGTTTGCACTCAATACGAATTTCCGTTAGTTTAACAAATAATATGAGAGAGAATTTGTTGTAATTAGTGCAATGCAAAAAAAAGAGAGAAGTTAGCAAAATTAAAACTAAGAGTGCGTTTATACGTATATGTGGCACTGTATATACATAAGAAGTGTCAAAAATAAAAATATATAAGTTGATAAAATAAAATAATGAAATACAATTATTAACAGGAAAACTAGTAGTAAAATTAAGAAAATAATAGTTATAAGATTATAAAACCAACTAAATATTAAAATAATTAAATAAAAATAAGGAAATAAAAAATAATAATTTTGAGGAGACTTGCTACTATCAAGTACAATAATATGTATACCGAAAAAGCATGTAAATGCGAAGATAATGAAGGACTAAAGGCTTTCTTCGGAATTATAATATAAGCTACCAACAAGTATGGCTGACTTCCTAAACGTCTGGATACAATATTTTTATGCCGTATGTATGCACACTTGATACTTTGCAACATTGCTTGGGCTAAACTTTGTATATATAAACTTTGCAAACACTGTTGCGTTTAGGCACATCTCTAATGCGCAAAAATGGCAAAACAAAATATTTTAATAGAAGAAATTTTGAATTTTTCGGGAAGTTAGTGATCGTTTCAATATTGGAATGGGAGCTGGTTACAGAGGCTTTATTCAATGCATATAAATTATATCTACGCAGAAGCAGATTATTGCATTTACAACGACTGAGCTGACCCAAAAGAGGGTTATGGAAGCTTTTGAGTCTTACTGTTCACATCCATTCCCTTATGTTTTGGGATGTATTGACGGAACTCATATAAAAATTTTGCAGCCGACCAAGGATGGCATTAGTTACTGCAATCGGAAGGGAACACATTCTGTTATAGTACAAGTAAAAATTTAAATCTGAAATTAATACTTCTCAAATAACGCATATAATTATTTCAGGCTGTTGCTGATAACAATATGCGATTTCTCGACGTATTTATAGGCTATCCCGGTCGGTGTCACGACGCAACAGTGTGGTCAGCTAGCCCATTGAAGCGAGCAATTGTAAATGGTCTCATTTCATTTCCTCCAGAATGTTATTTGCTTGGTGATGTAGCGTATCCTTTAGAAACGTATTTAATGTGCCTTACAAGGACAATGGGTTCCTATCTGAAGCCCAATCAACATACAATAAAATTTTAAGTTAGACCAGAGTCTGTGTGGAATAAGCATTTGGTGTGCTAAAAAAGAAGTTCAGAATATCAAACTTTTTAGAAGTTCACGATATTAAATTGGCAAAGAATATTATTATGTCTTGTTTCGTACTTCATAACTACTATATATTGGAACACGAAGGAACTCCTGACGGGGTGATTATTGAAAACATGCCTTCCACAGAGATCAACACGTTTCTGGCTGATGGGAAACCAACGAAGCGAAGCAAGAGCGAAAAGAGAAAGACTGACTAGTTTGTTGTCAGCTTAGCTAAATAAATTATTTTTATTAAATAAAGAATTTTTATTAAATAAACAATTTTTATTAAACAAATCATTTTTATTAAATAAATCATTTTCATTCAATAACATTTATGTATTAAATTATTTTAATTCATTAAATGAACACAGTTATTTTATTTGGTTATATTATGTGTATATAAACACTAAAAAATTGAGATCGGTTTAAGGTACAAATGTTATGTATTTACTTATTAAGTGATAGAAAAGCTTCGCGTAGCTTTTTAATTTCATGGAGTTTTTGTTTTTCTATTTAAATTTTTTCCTTCTCGCATTTTAGCAGGTCATCCAATAACTCCTTCTCATATATCGATTCGTTTTGCAAAAAGTCTAAAACATTTCGAGAGCGTTTTCTTGCCGGAGCGGCACCAATCTTTTCACTGAACGAGGAATCTGCTGACTCTGCATTTTCGTTCGTTAAAGAATTAAATATTGAACACATTGAAGAGTCTAGATTACTTTCCGGCACAGTTATATCGCTCCGAGACCCATACACTTTATCTAGTTCGTCGAAATATTCCCACGCTTGTAGGTCACCATGAGGTTGAGGAATTTCCGTGAAATGTCATCACTCGAGAAGGGAAATGCTAAGTCGGTGTCCTTAATTTTCTGCAACACCGCCTGCCACAAAACCACACGCTTTTTCCTTTTCGATTGAAAATCTGGCTCCATATCCAACCTTATTGAGAGTAAAAGGCTTTTTCGCTCGTGCGTCCACTTTTTATTGCTATAAAAATAAGATTTCAACTTGTAATATTATAAAAAAGTAAATAGTTTAAAAATTTGCTCACCTTCCTTCTTCGGTCGCCATTGTATTGAACAAATGCATCAACAATGTTAGTGATGCGCCGATTGCTTTTTTCTGCGAATTTATCGGGCAGGGTTGCCATTAGGAATACGATACATTATCAAAGTTTGTGCAACTGCGTTTGGGAATGTGCTACATTGTTCGAATACAAAGCAAAATACGTTTAGGAAGTCAGCCTATATTCTACTTTTCACTTATGTTTGTATTTTTTTTTTTTCTAAAACTTATGGAAAGAAAAATAAGTAAAATTTCTGCACAGTAACAAGTGCTCCTAGAAGAAGTAGCACAGCAGAAAGTACTAATTCAGCAGCTTCTAAGAGCACGTACGAATAACTCTTCGGCAATAATTAAAAAATTTTTAATTAAGAACAAAGAAGAATGGGCTAAATTCACGAAGACATAGAAGTTGTCGGAAAGAAAAACTACGTAAGTAAAATTTTTTCTTTTGATTTTCTTATTTAAAATCCTTTTCAGTGAATTCGAAATTTTTATCTTTTTAACCCTTTACTTATTTGCAGATTAAATGTATGTATTACTTAACTTCTGGTCAACAACTGGTGAAAAACCTCAAGAACATAATAAGGGACGAATTGGCCATGCAATATAATATTGAAGAGATGTTGGGCAAAGATTATTGGTAGGAATAGAAGTAGCTTATTAATTAAAACAGCTAGGTATGTAGGTAGGAGTGCAGCCCTGTTGTCTAACGGGCTCAATTAGCACTTGATGTGCCATTTTGATACACTATTCGTAGAACCTCCTGTATCTGCTATCACGTTTCACCTTCTCTCTCAAACCATTTTGTGGTTTCGATGAAACTACTTATGTCGAACATGCTTTTAGTAGAAAACTATTCAAGGTTTGGTGCTTGATGCATTCCAAGTGTTTTGTGTCAGATCTGTGCTAGGGCTGGGCATTCACAGAGAAAGTGGAAAATTGTTTCCTTGTTCCCTGCTACTCCGCAGCCTCCGACAGATGGGTTTGTAGGGCGTACTCATTTTGGATGCATGTTCCCCAAATGGTCAGTGCCCTGTTGTGGTAGCTGTTACTCTGTAAATACTTTTTTTTTTCTTTACCGATAGTCTCTCTGCAAATATTAGTGATATTCTCACTCGTAGGGTTAAGGAGACTCTCATACGAGGCAAAAATATAAAAATTTTATATACGCCAGCGCATGTAAACATTACAAGTAATGAAAATGCCGATCAATTAGCA
The DNA here is from genome assembly GCF_016617805.1 of Bactrocera tryoni. Lineage (NCBI taxonomy): Eukaryota > Metazoa > Arthropoda > Insecta > Diptera > Tephritidae > Bactrocera > Bactrocera tryoni. The sequence goes on along the minus strand of NW_024395824.1, from coordinate 14,821,470 downwards.
AAAGACGCACACTCTCATCCTACTTTTTTATTAAATAACTACACCGAAAAAGATATTAAAAGGTGCCTCGCAAACTTCATCAAAAAACAACGTGTCTCTAATTATGAAAACAAAATGAATGCTCATTACAAAACTATGCACCAGTTATCTCAACAGCATGGCAGTAAATCGAATTTTAAAAGAAAACACCAGCAACTTGTTTTGATGAGACTTAAACTCGGCCACACAAAATTAACGCACGGATATTTACTTTCAAAAGATTCACCACCACTTTGCATGAACTACAATGATACCCTGACCATGCAACATCTAATAAACTGCTACAATGACACATCGCAAAATATTGATTTGCATACCGCTATAGCCACACTGGACTACGAAAATATAAGAAAACATCTATCTGCTATATTATTAAAATTAATTTAAAATTGAAATGTTTATATAAGTAAATTAATATGTACAAAATGGGACGAAGGCCTAAGCAGCCAGTTCCTTCTTTTTTTTTCTAGTATGTTTGTAAATTGATTTACAAGTCATATTATAATAAATAAATAAATACTTTTCCTTGTCTTAAAATTTAACGCATTTAAAGTAATTTTAAAATTCACATTCAAATTACAATACGGCGGTAAAGTAATATAAAATTTCTAATTAGAAACAATTACCAAGTAACAGTTAAACAAAAAACGTACTCGGATGTACTATTTAAATATTTAAAGTCCATTTTGGCATTTATCCGGCAATACCCCTTGTTCTTTGTCAAACAAAAGCAGCAGGATTGCATACAAAAAGCAATTGATCCCTCTAACGAGCTCTCAATTGCTTACAAACAAAGCGTATTCATAAACACACAAACAATTATTGCATACTTATGTAATTAGCGCATTGATCTCTCTACGAGCTCTCAATTGCACAAAACATAAGCACCAGAGAACTGCAACGCTTAATAAATTTTTGTTTATACTTAAGTACTGATCCGTTACTCTGTATGATTCTGTTAGTTCAGTTCATGAACACGAAGCGAACTGTTTGTCTTCAAATCAGCGATATAGAACAACTTCGTATCATTAGCGATCATCTTATACCTGATTTGTTTATGAACGTTCGTATCAGCAGAAAATACCCAAAGTGATGCAAACTCATGCTTCAATGATTGAAATGATCAACAGAGTTTGGTTTGCATATCATCCCCTAAACACTGATTTACTAGTGCACTTTTGTTCTATTTCAAATACATCCCTGCCAACCATGAGCGGGTAAAACACCAGATAGTCAGTGGGTAAGCCTGTGGGTAATCAATAGGCTAAACATATGTACTTTGCCATAGGCCGAGCGAATATTCTACCCATTCTCTTAGGTAAACATGTGTGAAAAATCTCAAGCTTTTTTGAGATACGAAAACGTTACTAAAACTGGGATGCGCGATTAGAAATTAAAGAAACACACCAATTGCCTGTCTCGAAAGCGTAAAGTTAAAATACCGACAAATTGAAACACGTTCGTACGGTCTCACGGTTCAATTCAAAGAGAGCATTATATTTCGTTTTATGCAATCGCTTAGCCTAAATCCTAAACTAACGTTTTAACCTAGTGGTAATATAAGTATATGTTACAAAAAGGAGTAAGTACTTATCTTTCGTTAAACATCGTACTAGCTTATGTTTAGATAAGTATTAAGGTAAGTAATAGATTAATATTACGAATGCATCATTAAGGTAAGTAATTTACGTAAAAGAATTTCATAATTTAATGTTTTATAATACAATATTTAACAATTCTTATAATTCAATTTTCTTAATTCTAGTTTTAGGTTTAAATATATACATCCTATCGCTTGACGCAACACCGTCCACCTTGACAGGATTAGATTCCTTCAATATCTTGTGGAAGCACGGCCAGTTTGTGGATGGGACGCTTAATTGTGCCCGCCTTAGTCGCCACTTCTGCGACGCGCACCTTGCCGTCTTGCCCTTCGACGGTTGCGACGACGCGCCCTAGTACCCACTGCTGCGGTGGCACGTTGTCCTCGTGGACGAGAACGAGGTCGTTGAGCTGCATGTTGCGTTTGGGGTGCAGCCATTTGTTGCGTTCCTGAAGGCCCGTCAGGTAAACTTTGGACCACTGTCGCCCGAACTGTTGCTTGAGACAGCAAACAAGTTACCATCTCTCGCAACAACGAACTGGGTCCACTGGCACCTTCTCTGGAGGTAATGCTCGCAGGGAGCATCCTATCAGTAGATGCGCCGGTGTTAACGCCTCGCCGTCGTTGGGGTCCTGACTCAGGGGTACTAGGGGACGAGAGTTGAGGATGGCCTCCTCTTCGGCCAACAGTGTTGCTAGCTCCTCTGCTGTGAGTAGCGCGTTGCCGATTACGCGAACGATATGGTGTTTGGCGGACTGCACCGCGGCTTCCCATAATCCGCCGAAGTGCGGCGCCCTTGGTGGTATATAGGTGAAGCTGCACCCTTCGTCTGCTGCGAATCTCCTCAATTCTGGACCCATTGCCAGAAACGCCTCCTTCAGCTCGCGCAGCTTGCGATCGGCGCCGACGAAATTGGTGGCGTTGTCGCTGAATATCTTCGTCGGCATTCCTCGGCGTCCAATGAACCTTTTTAGGGCGAGAATAAATGAATTAGAAGATAGGTCCGAAACTAATTCTAAATGTACTGCTTTGGACGTAAAGCAAATGAAAACTGCAATATATGTTTTTACGGGTGGTCGACCGCGTATTTTTAGAGTTGTGTATATCGGACCACAAAAATCTACGCCACATATAAGAAAGGGCCGTAGTGCTCGAAGTCTTTCGACTGGCAAATTTCCCATTATTTGGTTTTGCAACTTCGGCTTGTAATGAAAACAATGTATACAGTTTCTTACGGTTCTACTGCAAGCTTCTCGGGCATTAATTAGCCATATGCGTTCTCGAAGAAGCGCAACCAACGCTTTAGCCCCAGCGTGGTGATTTCGAATGTGCAGGAACCGTAAATTAGTTATAACGAAGTGCGAACTTTTATTTAATAAAAGCGGAGAGGCATCGTATGGGAGAAATGCATTTAATAGGCGACCTCCTACTCGGATTAATTTGAATGACAGCGACGTATCAGAGTACTCATGCAAAAACGGGTTGAGTTTTTGCAAGTTTGCTGGTAGGGTGGTACCTTTATGCAATTTTTGAATAACATCCGAAAATTCTGAATGTTGGACCACCTGTGCAATTTTTAGAAAACTCAAGTTTAGCTCTTCTGAAGTCAGATCCTGTCCCATGGAGGATTTTGATGGTCGTCTTATCCATCGTAATATGTATGCGACCACACGAAGCAATTTTTTATGGGAAGAAAATTTTTCAGTAAGGTCCAATATTGAATTTTTCTCACCATTTTTCTTCTTCTCTAATGCTTCGTCTTCTGGTGAGAGCTGGAAGTCCAATTGGACTAATGCAGGGTCTTCTAGGAGGAACTGTGGACCGCCAAACCATATCGAATTATTCAATTCGTCCACGTTACAACCCCGAGACACTTGATCCGCAGGATTTTGTTTCGTTGGCACATGTCGCCAATGTACTTTGTCAGTCAACTCTTGAATTTCGGACACTCTGTTTGCGACGAAGGTTTTGTAGTGAAGATGGATGTGTTTTAATCCAATGTAAAACGATTTCAGAGTCTGTCCAAAATGTAATATTTTCGAAATGTCGACTCAACATAGGCGCTACTCTTGACCATAATTTCGAAAGAAGATATGCTGCCGAGAGCTCAAGACGCGGAAGAGATTTGGTCTTCAGCGGAGCCACTCTAGACTTTGCAGTAAGCAGCATACATGTAATGAACTAGCAGAATGGCTTCGTATGTATGTACATATATGCAGCATACGTACGCCCTTATTGAGGCGTCGGAGAAGCCATATATTTGGCAGACGGCACTCGACTCAACGTTTACGTAACGAGGAATGCTTATCGATGAGAGCTGCATTAGGTTGGCTTTAAAGTTCTGCCAGCTAGTGTCAAGTCGCAATGGAATCGACTCATCCCAATCTAGTTTTTGGATCCAAAGCTCTTGCAATAAGATTTTTGCTTTGGTAACTAGTGGGGCTAGTAATCCAAGAGGATCAAAAAGGCGTTCAGAAACTGACAATATGTTTCGTTTAGTAGCTCGCAGATCATTAAAATTGTCATCTAAAACAAATCGAAACAAATCCTCTTTCGGCAACCAATGGATTCCTAACGTTTTAGTGGAACTTTTGTCATTGAAGCTTAATGACTTTTCAGTGCAATCACTGTCGAAAAATTTAGGGTGGTTCGAAAACCATTTCGTTAAGGTGAATCCGGCCGAGTTTAATATTTGAATTACCTCACTTCTCAAAAGATCTAGAGACTCAAAATTTTCGGACCCTGTTAATAAATCATCAACATAAAAGTCTCTTTTGATGGCCAATGAACCGAGTGGATATTTCATTGTATTGGCATCACTGAGCATTTGCAAACACCGTGTTGCGAGAAATGGAGCAGGCGCAGTGCCGTATGTTACGGTGTTAAGACGAAAAATTTGAATTGGCTCAGAAGGATGCTCTCTCCACACAATAAGCTGGCAATTTCTGTCTTCTTCATGCATAATTATTTCACGGTACATTTTAGTAATGTCCGCTGTTAGTGCATACTTATGTAAGCGAAAACGAAGAAGAGTTGAGTATAACTCTTCTTGGATGGTTGGACCTACTCAAAAGTTCATTCAACGCTATTTGAGTTGAAGATCGACTCGAGGCATCAAATACAACACGTAATTTGGTTGTTGTGCTCTCGGGCCTTAAAACGCATTGATGCGGAATGAAGTAGTGTGGCTCACTCGGGATCTTATTGTTCGTTGGGCTCATGTGACCCAATGCTCTATATTCATTCATAAAGTCCAGATACATTTTACGAAGTTCTGGATCTTTTAATGTCCTTCTCTCCAAGGCCTGAAACCGCCGAACTGCGGTTTCATAGGAGTGACCGAGTAACTTACGGTCAGCTTTAAAAGGCATTCTTACTTGAAGCCGTCCTGAAGGCAATACTTGAGTTGTATTTACGAAAAAGTTTTCACACTCTTGTGTGAATTTAATGCCATTTGATTCTGAAGGTAATTCTTCTAGAGCCCAAAATTTTTGGACTACTGAATCGATTGGCGTTAAGTCTTCTTCAGCTTGGCATAATGTGCTATGTAATCTGGGAGGAGAACTTATATTACTGGCGTATTTGCCGGATACAATCCATCCTAAAAGGGTTTTCTGAAGAGTTGGTTGGTTAGGACCATTTTTAATTTGACCAACAGCTAAAAGATCGAACAATGTTTCAGCACCCAATAGGATATCCACTTTTTTAGATTTGTGGAATTCTGGGTCCGCCAATTCAATATTGTGCGGAATTTTCCAGCCACTAACATTGATGTTATGGTCTGGATGATTTGCCGAAATGCATCGCATTACCCAGAATTCCGCCGAAACTTCAAAATTATTTAACCGCGACTTGACAAATGCGGTTAGTTTTGACCCCACTTTTGTATTGGAATTGCCAATTCCTATCACGCTTAATGTTTTGTGCTGACGTCGAATCCGCAACTTTTGTGCTAAGTCCTCCGTCATAAAGTTGACCTGGGAGCCTGAGTCCAGCAAGGCTCGCGCAGGCAGGTAATCTCCACAGCTGGTCCTCACTAAAATTACTGCTGTTGTTAACATTACCCGATCCGGCATACTCGCAGTATGCATGGCATGCGTGGTGGATGGTTGCGGATGAGGTACAGCGGGAAAGAGACTGGATATTGGTGCAACAGTGTGTGATGCGATCGATTGCACACACGACATCGATCCGCTCTGCATTTGGAAATAGTATGTCCCTTACGCAAGCAATTTATGCATAAGGGTACCGATTTGACGAACTCGAACCTCTGTTGCACCGGAAGAGCCTTGTTAGATGGTGATCCCTCGATTTGCATTGTTGGCAAAGAGGCTGCCTCGTATTTGCTGCAACTAGCACCGATTGGGTCCTATCCATTTGTTGTTGCTTCCCATGACTCGTACTGCCTGTTGGTATGGGCTTCGTCCTTGAGTGTGATGCTCCTTCCGCTGATATTTGCTGGTATCTCCTATTTAGAGTGGCTTCACAGTCCTTCCACAGTGGCAGTTTGTCATAGTCCAGCGCTTCTTCCCATTTGGATCGGGTGGCAGGGTCAACCTTTGTCATTACAATGTGTATGATTATTGCGTTCGTTATTTGTTTTTCATCGCCCAGCGATAGCAATGAATCATATACCGCTGACACTTCGTCAATCATTGAACGCAGGGAAGGCGCAGAAGGCTTTGGGATTGTTGGCAGCTCAAAAAGTTTAGATATTGTATTGAAAAATATCAAACATTTATTATCATAAACTTTTTTGAGACTTGCCAACGCTTTCGGATAATTTTCATCCGACATCTGAAACGCTTTAACTGTTCCCAGAGCCTCTCCAGATAGACAATTTACCAAATGGTTAAATGGGATATTTGGATCATTATGAACCAAGCTCTCAAATAAACTCATAAAATTTTTAAACTCTGAATATTCTCCCTTGAATTTCGGCAAATTCATTTTAGGGAGCCTTGAGCAGTGAGAAGCTACAAAAGATGTTTCGGCAAGTGAATTTTTATTTTTTGCTAAAATTGACTTTATTATGGACTTCGTTTCAACGATGATGTTCTCTAACTCCCTTCGGGACAGGTCTTCTTCATCAATTTCTTCAATCTTTGACTGGCATTTCATTAATTTTTCACTATGTGAATTTAATATATCGAGACGACATTCCAATTCGATTGGATCTAAAGACATAGTCTTTTCGAGAAGGCCCGTTTTAATGCGCAAAATACTACTTTTCGCAACCGTTCTTTGGCGTCTTAACGACTTTAAGTCCGTCAACTCCTTACTTGGAGACAGGTTTGCGAGAGTTGGCTTTGGCTTGCTCATTTTGCTTGTTTAAAATAAATTTCCGAAAAAAAGGCTATAAAGTTTGGCAACAAATATATTAAGAATCGACAACGAAAACGAAAAAATATATATATGTATGTATATCGATTCTCAAATATACGAAAGCCAAACTAATATGCAATAAAAGTTGGCAACAAATATATTTGGAATCAATTACGAAAACGAAAAAAAAATAATATCGATTCCCAAGTATACGAAAGCCAAACCAATAAATGCGCAAAATGAGCAATAGCGCAGTAAAGTAATTCAACCGGAAAATGTCCGAACAAAAATCGACAAAAATTGCGAAAAAACGACCGATAATTGTAAAAACGGATAGAAAAAATTGCGAAAAATATAATAATTTAATTTTTCAATTAAGAATTTTTCACCTTTATTTCAAATGAAGGGCTACCGCAAAATCTCAAAATCCCTTATTCACTTGCGTACGCATATACATATGAATGCGTATGCTTAACACGTTCGCGGACGCAAAAAATTTTAGGGAGCTGCAAAAATATACAGGCAATTATTTTTGAAACTAGTTGTAATATCCTAAATCTAATTAGACATATATTATAAGAGTAGTCAGAACATCGTATTTTAACCATTACATACAATGAATGCTATAGCATCCACGACGATATAGATAATATTTTTCAACCAGAATGACGTGAGAAAATTTGTAAATAGTATACGAAGAAAAGATAAAATAATATGAAAGTATCTAATGAACCAATTGGTCATTATTTTGAAATGTGTATTAATTACAAAAACTTAAGATTGTAAAAAATTAAATGAATAAAAATTGGCTTTAAAATTTGAATGCTATAGCATTCACGTCATTTTGCATCAGTATGAAAATGAATGCTACAGCATTCACGTCCGCGAACGTGTTAATATATTTAGTAATGTATATGTTTATTTATATACGTTATTACAGATATATATATGTACATATATGTATTTATGAACGTCAATATAATTGAAAGTGAAAAAAGGAAGAGCCAAAAACTGAAAGTGTGCACTTGTTTTTTATTTTAATTTTATTTGTATGTGTTTTCGTTTTATTTTTTGCTTGCACTGCTTTCAGTAATTCGCACTCGTTACCTGGTGCGTCGGCTGTTTGCCGGCGCTTACGTCCCTTTGGCACAGGATGCAGCGGCAGCTCATTCCCACGACGGTAGCGGCGTTGATGGCAGCAGCGCTTTCAGCAGTGGCGGTATGGCAACAACGGGTGTTTATACCGACACTTTGCTTTTACCGGTGTATATAACGCGGCACTTGAAACAGTTTTTTTTTCAACGGGGTTTTCCACCGGCTTTTTTTTTAACTGTTTTTTCTTATTTAACGTTTTAGGACGGCCCTCTCGTTAATCACCAGGTTAAACACTTTGGTACGATTTTTTGTCGAACTCACTGTACCCTTTGTACGAAATTTTCTTGTGCGCCTTTCCACAATTCCACTTTTTATTTATTTCACTCCTTTGTATGTTTGTCACTTGCACATATGCACCTCTTCTTTTTTGTTTTTTGTAGGTTTCAGAAGGCAAAATTGGGTAAGTATTTACAATTCTTCTTTCTTTTCTTCTTTTTAGGTATCACTGCACCACACTAATTGTTATTTTATAAATTTTTTGTTCACTTTGCGCACTGTATTTTTTTAGCTTATGTTTAGATAAGTATTAAGGTAAGTAATAGATTAATATTACGAGTGCATCATGAAAGTAAGTAATTTACGTAAAAGAATTTCATAATTGAATGTTTTATAATACAATATTTAACAATTCTTATAATTCAATTTTCTTAATTCTAGTTTTAGGTTTAAATATATACATCCTATCGCTTGACGCAACAATGTGATCATACATCTTTCTTGCGCTCATTCACAGTGTCATATAAAAAAGTATATCTGTCCTGCTCTAATATCCCCAATCGACGGCTGCTGAAGGGTTGCATTTTCTCTTTTCAAATAGCTGACGCAAAGTTGCATTTTCTGATTCCTACTTTTAAAATTTCTTAAAATTTCAAACTAAATTTCTTAATTTTAAAAATTTTTATTTTATTTTTTTTTTATGTGTTTACAAAAAAATTATAACAGTTTATATAAATAAAAATATATTTAATTAAAAAAATATATTATTATTGATACCTGAAAATAAATAATAATAACATTGAATTTGTAATATCTAAAAGAAAAAGAAATATTAATTGTATAAAATGATAGTAACATCTGAAAGAAAAGATTAATATTATCTGAAAAAATAAAATATATTGAATTTACTCTGAAAGCAAAGATTAATTAAATTAAAATCATAATAATATCTGAAATAAAAGATTAATATTTTCTAATTAATTAAAATATAAAGCAAACATTTGTTTTCACATATTATATTGGATTGTGCAGGCCACCTTAAACTCATAAAATACATATGTACATATGTATGTATTTATTTTTGCGTATTATATTGGACTGCGCAGTCCGATTTCAAAATACACACATTTTTTTCACAAACTTACTTAACAATTGATATTTGCCGCTTCTAATAATATAGCTGCTGCTCAACTTCCAATTCAGTTATTATTTTCAAAGCTATAAAAATAAATGAACTAATTATTTTTAAAATACTGTTAAAAACTCACATAAAATTCATTTACTTACCTTCTTGTTGTACGAGCCTCTTTTACGATGGTACGATCACGAACGACATGCGTCTTTCAATCGTTTTTTTATTACCGTTTTTGGGATTTTCTATTGTCACTATTGACAATATTGTTTTCAGCAGAAAATTGTTGTTGTTTGCTGTACTCATAGACTTACCCATAGATTTACTCGAAGATTTACTTATAGTTTACCCAAACCGAAGCCAGCCATACGTTTACACGATCGTGATTGCCGAAGAACAGATTGTTCGTGTTGCATCAGGTCAATTGACGCTGGCGGCTACACGAATTGATTAACAAAGTTGTCTATGCTGAACTGAATTGATTTGATTGTGTTTTTGGCACGACTGTTTGTTCTGATTTTATCATACTCGTTGCAGCTCTCTGATAAGCACATACAAGTTCAAGTATTAGAGTGTACATAAATACAAATCATTCGGACATCAAATATTTTAATTGGCACCATTCCGATTACTTTGGCGGAGGGGTAAAAAAAACTGGATTTCCGTATAAATGGGGTATGTGCGGATAGGGGAGCTTCTCCAGAGAAGAAATATCCAAAAATAATATAAAAATAACTTTCATTTTTTAAAATATTCATGATTAAAAGTTCAAAAATTTGCACTAATAACACATGGTATTTCTCTATGTTTCACTAAATTTTTTCACGTTTTTCACTCTGTATATTTAAATATACACTCTAAACATTGAAACAAGTTTACATTTCACTTTTATTTTGGTATATTTTACCTAAATTTATTAGTGTAAAAATCACTTAGCACACTCATCGTTGAAAAGGTAAGATTGCTTACAATTATGAGGAAAACAAGTCTTAAACAGCAAATATGTAGGAGTTTTAACAATTTTTCTTTGTTTGCTTTTTCGCGTGATTCTTTTTTCAATATTAACTATAAAAAAATTCTTTCTACATATGTATATGTGTAATATGTGATTTATGTGACTGAAGTACTTTCGCGTAGTACTCCTTTCTGCCTGGTCGAGCGAATACCCGGGGTGACTGAAGTACTTTCGCGTAGTACTCCTTTCTGCGTTAAAATAAAAAAATATATATTGAGTTTCGTTATAAAGTGGTTATATTTTTTGGTTATCTTACACTGATATTGAAACAAAATTTGAGGTTTCGTTATAAAATGGTTAAATTTTTGTTATAATATCTGTCAGCGCTTTTCATTTATTCTTGATAATACGTTTTTTTGTATATTAGTTGACAATATATATATTATTATACTAGCTGACCCGGCGAACTTCGCACCGCCTAATTATTGGAGGCATATTTAGTAAGTCACAAACACACGACACAATACTTTTTTAATTTTATTGAAATTTGCTGCTTTCAGATTTTTAGGAATATTAAAGAATTATACTATAGATACACAGCAAAGAGACGCTAACATTTCATTGCGATTTATTTATGGTCATCGCAAACGCCAGACGCACGGGAAATTGCAACCTCTTAAAATCAAATGGCAAATCCGTTGGAATCATAGGTATTCGTGGGATTAAGACATCCTCTCCTTTGTATTTTCCTTTGATTATTTTAGCTTCGATGATGTTATTCATGAGTTCCTTCACAACCAATCTCGTACCATTGCAAAGTCGAGGTTGATTAATATTACGCAGCATGGTGACAACTGACCCTACTTCTAATTTCAAATTATATGGTGGTAGTCCAGGCAAGTCCAATGAATTTAAAAATTCTGTAGGATAGTTGACTACGTCATCCTGGTTTGTGGCCGTGTCAACTGATTTGTATGTAAACAACTCTCCTGGAAGGAAATTCTGAATGGTAGCATTGAGGTCATTGACATCTTTGTTTTTTGCTGCCAATATTGCTCGTTCACTTAGCCAATCGTGGTTATTATATTGTTGTTTAATGTCCGGAAAAACACGCTGAATAAGCTCCTTTTTCGATTCTGTGAAGTGACAGAAATCGGTGGGAAAAGTCATTAATCCGGTCGAGCTGTCAACTGCGAACCTTACCATTGCCAATATCCAGCAACTGCTTCGAAAACACAGTCGCAGTTTGATCTTGTTGCAAAAACACTCGCATGTTAGTAGTTAATTGTAAGTGTCTTTACGTGCCGCCACAAATTTGATGATTTTAGACACGCGTTTATTTCGTCAGCAACAGTCGATCGAGGGAATTTACTGGAAGAGTCTGACGAAAATCACCTGACAACAGTATCATAGCTCCACCAAAAATGTTTTGGTTATCACGCAAGTCTTTAACGTATCCTATCTAGTGCCTCCAGCGACCTCTTGTGGGCCATTGTGCATTCGTCCCAAATTATCAATTTGCATACTTGGAGAGTCTTCGCCATAGCGCTATTTTTGGCAATGTTGCAAACTGGCGTTTCGTTGATATGCATGTTTAATGGTAATTTTAAGGCTGAATGTGCAGTTCGTCCGCCTTCTAATAAAGTTGCTGCTATTCCAGATGAAGCCAACGCTAGGGCTACCTCATTTTGCGATCGGATCTTTGCTAATAGCAATGAAATTACCGTTTTCCCAGTACCCCCAGGAGAATCACGAAAGTAACTCCCACCAGACCCACTGTTTACAGCTTGTGTTAAACGATCGTACGCAATCCTTTGTTCTTCGTTCAATTGCGGAACAGTTGCGCGAACTGCTTCGGTCATAGCTTGAGTATCGTACTGGAGTTCTCTTTGCAACTCATGGTTTAATGCATCTTGCATAGCACGATTGGGTGCTGTCAGGCCCAAACACGACAATACTTTATTTGCCATCAACAAACACATATCTTCTATAATTATCAATATGTCATTGTAAATTTCTGCCGTAATTTCCAATGTAGGATTCAAAGTTTCACAACGCACGCGATGCAACACATCCTCAGACATGTCATCCCTATATTTCATCCACAAATCATTCGGATTTGAGGGGAAACATGTCGATATTATAATCGCAAACAGTGTGTGAATTTGATGCGGCGATGAAGATATCACGGAATCCTTGAGCGTATCATCCCAATGCGAATCGTTTTCAAGCAACCGTAATAATTAACACGCCTCACGGTAAGTCGCACACAGATGTCCATCAACTGTTCGCAATTGTTGAAAAGATGTCGGACCAGGAACATTCACCAATAACAATCTAAGATAATAACATTCATCGTTATTAGGATGTACTGTATATATACGGCCTATAGCATCTGTGGCAAATACATTTTCATATCCTTCAAGTGGTGTTCCTAGTTTACGACGCTGAAAAGACTTTGATGATGCGTTTCATGTGTAGTAGCGCGGCATATCAGCATACAGCAAAGTGCGAGCGAATTGATCAGTTGCACAAATCGAGAAGAAACCTGTCAATGTGGTCACAGGTGGACGTGCCGCTCTATCCACAGCGTTTGGATTGAAATACACTCGTTGTCCATTTTCTAAATGAACTGCCAAATGCAATACAGTGGGATGTCTTTCATGAATTGCAAACGAAAATATGCGCCAAATAGCCTCATTGCTGCTTACATAGCGACCCATCTGATAATGAGACACTTCATCATTTATGTTTGTTACTGCGAACATGGCCATGTCGCTACCTTTGTTAACATATTTACATATGTACTTTATGGATTTCACAGAGTTACAAAATTCCACGGTGAGGTGAGCTTCAAAAGTTTTGGACAATATGGGCGAGAACGGCACAATCCAACGATTGTCTACATGAAAATCTTGTCCTTTTATCTTGACATCTACAGATCGTCCACCGTCCTCAACTGATCGCCGACGATGCAATGGGTAACCATCGATTCCCGAGATGGTTTCCGCAAGTAAGTTTCTCGGGTACCGTTTGGAGCACTTGCCGTCGATCATACAGGGTGAGCTGTTGTTGAAAACTGTTGTTGAAAGGTCCATGTATCACGTGTTTAGTTACTATCGTATGCAATTTTGGATCAACCGTTTCATCAGGAATTTCGGCTGATATAATGGAATCAATTTCTTCTGGCCTTATTTTGTCAACCAACCACACTAATATATGAGCATGTGGCAAACCACGCTTTTGCCACTCAACAGAGTACATCCAACAACGTACTTGGCCATACACACGATGCTTTGTAATGAAATTCATTAGAGATTTTAATTTTTGCTTGTAAACTCTGGCTGTGATGTCATGCCTATCAAGTGGTGTTTGGTTGTGTAGCAGTTCTTTTTTTATTTCAATCCATTGTGGGTTACAGGTGAATGTAATAAATAGGTCTGGACGGCCATACTTTCGAACATAAGACATCGCATCTTGAGCGTACTCGTGCATGTGGCGCGGGCTTCCGATGTAAGTGGCCCATTAAAATTGTCATTCTTCCTACATTATTTACATTGCCGTCAGCATTGATTGCATCGCGAAGATGAATGTACTCTTCAGATCGAAGCTGCTGTTGGTTAAGACGGATGTATGTCAATCTTTCAGTCTCAATTTTGACGTACATGTCCACTGCATACTGCTGAAAGAGCCGTTGACACATTAAAATGTGATTTACTTCACCTTCACGGATCATGAGTCTGTATGCATAATAATTCATGGCACTGACTTTTTTGTGTGTATCAGCACCTGGAAGTACATATGATAAAAAAATACATTTATATATTGAACATATAAAATACTTTATTTTGTATAATCTAATTACCTGTTGTTGGATTAACCATTTTGATATTAAAAAGGTACCCATCTTCTCCCTGCCAGAAAATTAATGGGTATTGTAAAGCATCATAAGCTCTATGCGTTTCATATACACGTTTCAATTCATTGTTCCGGCGACGAAGTACAATATCTCTTGATTGCAAATTCTCTCCAACAACGACAATAGCCACTTCATCTATTGTCGGTGAATTAAACCTCCTTGCATGCTCTCCAGCAGGTGTTTTGTCGGCTCTTATTACAATATTATGGCTGTCTGATGGGATCCGATCCAGTGCCATTTTGAACATCTTCACTAATTCATTATTCTCGTGAAGAAATGTTTGCAGTTGTTGGACAATGATTCGCTTGACGGTTGGATTATGACCACAACGTGTATCAACTTCCACATCTTGATAGCCCATAAAATAAATTTGCAAAAATTTATGATCTGCATCTAGCACTGGCAGCATTGCCCCCAGTAGAATATGAATTTGTCCTTGTATCTGTAATTGTTTAAGAACTGGTTAAATTAATTGTGATACAAATACAAATTAGAACTTCACTAAAACAATTATGGTATACTACCTTGAATGTAGGCATGAACCCGTCTTGTACTATATGCGTTGCACCAAACGTTGTCATTTGGAAGCAATTATTATATTTTTGGATGTTAGCCAAGAAGTGTTTAGACTCACTTTCCATCCCATTAACTAATGAGTGTAACGGTTCAGGTGGTGGAACCAATTGAGGCAATTGTACATTGCTACCAGCACAACATAATCCTGAAGGTTCACTACTGTACTTTAATGCTTTACAATGTTGACAAATGATTGACATTTCTCCAATCGTCACAGATTTGTCGGCACTTATAATCAAATTCCGGATCGTAGGAAAATAGTATCCTCGTTCGAGGTTTACAGGAGCATTGCGTCTGCGGAATCGATTAAATTCGTTATCCCGTGCTCGCTGCTGTTGTGATCGATTATGTGCACGAACTCGTTCCATTCTCCCCCTATCCACTTGATAGTTATTTACTCTTGAACGTAATTCTCCCATACTTGTACGACTGTTATCATTATCAGCATCTCGCTGGTCATTAGTGCGGTTGGAGCGTAAAGTAGCTCGTTGCAAATTTACACGACTTCGACGACCTATGTCGGGTCGTTTTCTTTTCCTCGGCATTGTAAGCAGCGAGAAGAAAATCACTTTTAGCAGTATTTCAATATTTCTCCAATTAAGTGTTTTTTTTTTTTGAGATGACAAAACCAAGGGATTAAAGTAAGAGCGCAGCAAAAAGTCTCTAAATTTATGGACAAAACAATGTAACGTTCGGATACACGTGCTTTTTCCATGAGATGACAAAACAATGGAACGTTCGGACACACTTATTACTTTCTTATTTCTCCAAATAAATGTTTCTTTTTTTAACATGAGATGACAAAACCAAGGATGTTAAAGTAGGAGCGCAGCAAAAAGTCTCTTAATGTATGAATGTACAAAACAATGTAACGTTCGGAAACACTTATTACTTTCTTATTTCTCCAATTAAATGTTTCTTTTTTTAACATGAGATGACAAAACCAAGGATGTAAAAGTAGGAGCGCAGCAAAAAGTCTCTAAATTTATGGACAAAACAATGGAACGTTCGGATACACTTAGTACAGGTCATCTCGACAGGATAGAATTTACAGAATGCTAACTGTTATTGCCATTGCCAAATCTGCATGTGGGCATTTGCTATCATGATATAATCATTTGCGCAAAAGCGTAGGGTAGGTAGGTTCGAGATGATGTAGCGTATGCTTTGAGCTTTTGAAAAATTTATTTTATCATTTGCGAAATGTCGTCGGGTAGTTAGCTGATGTAGGGCACGTTTTGAGCTCTTTTGTGTGGAACATAAAAAAAGGATAAATATCCTTTTGTTTACAAATGTATTTTTGAAAAAAATAAGATAATAGCAAAGGATAAAGATCCTTTTTTACAAATGTATTTCTGGGAAAAATAAGAATTTATATTTTTGGACTACTATATAATAATTGTGGCATAACTTTTATATACCAATTAAAATAATAAATTTAAAATGAGAAATGATATTTTCATTTATGCTTGCATAAGTTTATTAAATTTAAGATTTCCCAACCCAATTTGCATAATATTTCTATAAATTAACAATATTAAACTATATATTAAGTGTTATTTTGAAAATGTGCTTTATTTTTATAATATAACACAACCGTCTTAACACGCTCTTCTAATTTTCATATTACCGAAATTAAAATGCCGTCGGCATATGTGGAAATGGAATATGTTGCCTCTTCGAAATTTTCATATAAATGAAAACTGCGCTGTTAAACTGCTGAATAGACAGCTTCTTGCTTACCATATATGGCGAACTATGTAGTATTCTATATCTAGTAAGCAATGAGCAATGTGGAGTCTGCACAGGCAGAGATGCCCCGTTATTATAATAAAAGTATTTTTGAGAGTTGGTAACACTGTACGGTTGGCCCCATCAAACATGTCAACACATTAATTATATTTATATATTTTGAAATTTGAAATTGAAATTTAAATACACGATGTTATGAGCAAAGTTGATATTATGTTGTCGATTCAAAAGTCTTGTTTTAATGCGTTCTTCAATTCGAGTGGGACTGAGAGTACAAATACAGTCAAATGTCTGACAGCAAGTAAGTGGTCAACTTTTATATGGGAAAGTGGAATTGTCGTTTTACTCTATCTTCCTCGTAATTTTTCCTTATTTTCTCACCGTTTAGACCTACCCTGGACTACGACAAACATTTTAAAACCAAAGTCAGCTCAATCGGCCCAGCCATTCTCGAGTTTTAATCAGACTAACGAACAACAATTCATTTTTATTTATATAGATTATATAAATAGATTACTATATAATATTACTTAAAAGGACTGTTAATAGTGTAAAATGTGGATTTATTTAAAAGTTTATAGTTTAATTTAATTAATTTGAAATGAAAAATGTGAGTAAAGTGTGTTTAATGTGGTAAAATTGCTGTTGAAATGTTTGAGTTTTGGGAATTTTTGAACTTTAAGGTCGAATATCTCGTAAACTAAGCGTCTGCGGTACCTATATATTTTTTAATCAGGAGGACTTCCTCTTTCCAACGGTACCTTCAAATCGCGGCGCCAAAGAAATCGAAATTGTGCCTTTAAATTAATAAAAAGCGCGCTTTTAATTGCAATTAAAAATTCAAATATATTTTCGAACTAAAATATAAATAAATAATATTAATTTGCAAAAATGGTTAACAACAACAATAATCAAAATACACGCCTAAAACAGGTTGCTAAATTTATTTCAGAAAGTGACAGTTTCACAAGATACTGCACTAGATTTGACTCTTCACCGATTCAAGAAAACTATGAATCGTTATTAAAAATAAAAAGCCAAAATCTTAAAAATTTCTGGACTCGTCTGCAAGCGGCTCATGACGCCATATTAGAATCTGACGATTAAGACATACCACAAGATTTGAAACAATCGGCTTACGCAATATATGAAAACTGCTTTGACCAGTACGAAGAAACAAAAGCTATGATCTCCGATCAATTAAAGCTAATAAAGGCAATTGCACCTACTCCACATCCGAGAGTAGAGCTGCCATAAATGCAACAATATCAAGAGGCAAGTTCAGGCATCCGCCTCAAGGTGCCCGCATGTGGCACAGAAACATTTTATGGAGGTTATGAAGAGTGGCCGTCCTTCCGGGACATGTTTACAGGCGTTTACATCAACCATCCACAACTATCAAAAGCACAAAAATTAAACACGACAAAAATAGAAGCTTAAATAGACCCCAAGTTAGTAACAAAACCAATTTAAACAAAACCTTTCGCAAAATGCAACCGTTCACATCCCAACAAATAAAACATACGTCATGCGAGCTATGTAAAAGAGGGCATAAATTTACACTTTGCACGAGGTTTAAAAATTTAAAGGTTAACGAACGTAATAATTTGTCAGGTCAAAAAAATTTGCACAAATTGTCTGTCACATGCACAGACATGTAAAAATTGTAAAAGCAAAATTAGTTTCTTACGTTGTCAGAAAAGATACCATTCAATGCTTCATTACAGCAGATATACTAACTTACTCCAAAAAAGCGCTTACATAAAAGTAACCACGGGTTTAGCAAAAGCAAATTCCGAAATCCACAATTCTAAAAATTGCCAAGAGACACAATGTTGCTCAAAGGCACAAAAAGCTCAAACGCTGCACAGCGAAACACAAAGTGAACTAGTTACACAACAATTTACCACCATACCAACTCAAGTTGAGAAAAAATCAAATCAATACTTTAATTCACAATTAAGGAAATTTCAAGAGATAGGGAAACTTCCCGGAATATTACATAAAACTCTAGAAGATCAGTATTGTAAAGGCTACTCGAAAGTCACAGCTACTCGATCAAATAATGGCCGGTACGTCGTACGACTACCCTTAGAGCCACAATTTTCCAATACTCCACAAATTGATACAAAAAACAAAGTCAGACTTACCACTGACTGTTCAAATTATTAAAAGCACATACAAATTTTCGGCCCCGCAGGATTTCGCCAATAATAGAAAAAAAACAATTCTGAACAAATCCTAGAGCGGTGGCGGGCTACTAAACGCTAAATTAGTGCATACGCACTAAAACATAAAATATAACACAGTTCGGTATCAAAAAGTCGAAAAATCGACACTTTTCATAAATTTCCAAAAATAAAAAAAATCTCAAAAGTAAGTTGAGGGATCACAACACTCCCAATGCGTTAAAGTGACGCACATACAGTTACAAAAAGCAAAGCTCGCTCTTATCGCATCTATTCAAGCGCTTCTCATATGGGTGAGTTATGGAAATCAGCCGTTGAAGCCGTTTTTTGTTCACGGCCACTCCCTCGCAAGATCCCTATATTGTCACAGTCCTAACTCCAGGGCTAAGGAGTACCCATTCTGGCCGTATCTGAGCCAGGCGTGGAGTTACTATCCTTCATAAGCCGAGAATAAATTAAATGCAAACAATTGCGGATCATACAGAAAAGGCAACAACCGGTATACCAAACCGATAAAATAAGAAATTTTAAATAACCGCTAATAAAATTAATAAAAGCAAACAACTTTTTTGCAATAAGTCGTCAAAACACGCAAAAGCAAGCACCAATACTTACGCAAAAAAAAAATTCTATTAAAACCAAAATCTCTTCTTACAGCTAATATTCTGCGCCCTCGGCTACTCCACCAACAGTAAGCTGAATTTCATATCTCATATTATACATATAAAACTAGCAAAATATTCGCCTAGGGAGCCCAGGATGTTTAAATGAGTTAAGCATCCACCTACTCTACCCGGTAAAAC
Source organism: Bactrocera tryoni (assembly GCF_016617805.1). Taxonomy (NCBI): domain Eukaryota; kingdom Metazoa; phylum Arthropoda; class Insecta; order Diptera; family Tephritidae; genus Bactrocera; species Bactrocera tryoni. The sequence goes on along the minus strand of NW_024395824.1, from coordinate 14,801,806 downwards.
TGGGCATCCTAATACATTAGCACAACAGCTGATGACACTACAACACAACTCAACTCACCTGTACACCAACCCACTCAACAAAAAGGATGGGCAACGGGAAAGCAGACACAATTCGATAATCAACATTAGCATAGACACTCAGCACTCAATCAGCAACATTAGTATTCAACATTTGTTCTTGACACCCGCCGACACCAGCTTTTGATTAGTTACTTCGTACCTTGATCTTGTGCGCTACGGTCAAGTCGATACTAACGCGATACGACGACGTGCCTGCGCGATAACTCCTTTGGGCACCCAATTCTTTGCGTTGCGTTCAATGCGTTTAAGGCGGTAAGGCGGCCTGCACAATCCAATATAATATGTGAAAACAAATGTTTGTTTTATATATACAGTCAAACCTGGGTAAGTGAGAACTGGATTAGTGAGAAAACTCTATAAGTGAGAGTTATAGCCAGGACCCGTCATTTTAAGCTCCCAAAACCTCTATTAGCGAGAAACAGAATCCACTGTAAGAGAGCGTCGTTTTTCCTTCATGGACCTCCGTAAGTGAGAATGCTACTTATCTATACCTCTATAAGCGACAGTCAAGCTTTATTTATTTATGTATATTATTTAGGAGGAACTAAAGTTACAATAGGAATACATACATACATTAAAGATACACACATATAGTAACAAATGACAAAACAAATTACAAAATTTAACTTCTGCTATTATATGGCTCATTCTTAACTTTCGTGGAACTTCCTACAATTGTTTTTGTATTGTTTTCTTGTCAATATTTTGCCTACTCTATTGCACGGAACTAAATAACGTTGTTATTTTATCGTACTCGGGTTAGCGAGAAACCTCTATAAGCGAGAATAAGATTGTGCTCCCTTGAACTCTCGCTTATCCAGGTTTGACTGTATTATATTTATTTTATCAGATAATATTAATCGTTTCTTTCAGACGCTATTATTATTTTATTTAATTTTTTTTATATTTTATAACTATTTTTATTTAATTAATCTTTCTTTTTGTTTTAGATATTTTATTTAAATTTTATATAATTCTATTTAATTATTCTTTATTTTCAGATATTAATAATTTTTTTATTGAATATATTTGTAATTCTATAAAAGAAGTTTATTAATAAAGAAAAATAAAACAAAATTAAATTTTAAATATTTGTTTAGAGTTCTAAAAATATTTTAAATAGGAAAAATGCAACCCTGCATCAGCTGACGATAGGGGTAATTAGAGCAGTTCAGCTATATTTTTACATAAATAATGTATATTTTTTTTCTTTTTCAAAATTATTTTATTTATTGTATCTGCTTTTTCTTAAAGCCTAACAATAAGTAAAAAATCTTAAATCTATTTCTAAATCTAGACAGACTCAAGCAAGTGATTGAGCTGTTTTGGTGATACGTCGCTCTTTAATACGCAGGCATATATCTTCTTTTAAGTCGTGTTTGATCGCAGGAATGTACCAAAGCATTAGCCAACGGGTTTGGGTGATCTCGGAGTTTAGATATATATTTAATTCTGCTGTCTTCTACTTCTTTTTTTACCATAGGAATGCCAAGGTCTTTATGGATATTTTCGTTACGCATGTACCATGGTGAACACGTGATTTGTCTAAGCATTTTGGATTGGAACCTTTGTATTAGATCAATATTAGTTGCACAGGTCGTACCCCACAGTTGAATGTCATACATCCAAATCGGCTTTACCGCATTATATAAAAGCACTTTGTTGTCTAGGCTAAGTTTGGAGTTTTTATTTAAAAGCCAATTTAAATTTGCAGCTCTAATCTTCATACATGTTATTTTACTAGAGATGTGTTTTCTCCACGTGAGCCTTCTATCTAGGTGAATTCGCTTGGGGTACTAAAATATTGTTTATTTTTACTGCCGGGCACATCTTTGGTCTTAGCGAAAATGTAATATGCTTACACTTCTGTTCATTTATGTTTATACGCCAGTTCGCTAGCCACTCTGCGACAGAATTTAAATGCTTCGCTAATATTCGTGATGCTAAAATGTGGCATTTGTTACGGCTCACTATAGCTGTGTCATCCGCAAAAGTTGAAGTTAATACATTAATAGCTGTTGGAAGATCTGCTGTATATATGATGTATCCGTATAGTGTTGGGCCTAAAACACTGCCCTGAGGTACACCAGCCCTTTTCTTTCGTTCATCAGATATGAAATCTCTCACTTTTACCATAAATTTTCTATTTTTTAAGTAAGATTCCAATGTTTTATACAATCCTACAGGTAGAATTTGTTTAATCTTATATAAAAGACCTTCGTGCCACACCTTATCAAACGCCTGAGCTACATCTAGAAATATTGCTGAACAGTACTCCCTGTGCTCAAATGCTTTCCTTATCTCGCTAGTAATTCTATTTACTTGTTCTATTGTGCCACGTTTCGCACGAAATCCGAATTGATGCGTTGGTATTGTGTTATTTACGTGGAGGAAAGGAGACATCTTTGATAGTAATACTTTTTCAAATACTTTTGAAAGACAGGGTAGAAGACTGATTGGTCTGTATGAAGACGGCTGTGTTAAGTCTTTCCCAGGTTTATCTATCAAGATAATCTGCGACTTTTTCCATGAAATTGGAAACTAAGAATTGCATGGAAGAGCAAAGAGAACACCTCTACAGCAATAATTGGTAACTCAATTAGCATTTTTTGGGGAAATTTTATCATGTCCCAGCGACTTTTTTGGATTAAGTTCTTTGATGATACCAATGATTTCAGAAGGTGAAGTCATAAGAGACTCGAGCGACTCTTTAGCTGTGTTGGGTAAGAATGACAGCTTAAAGTTGTTCTTTGGCAAATTGGCTTGAAATACCTTTTCTAGGTGATTTGCAAAACAATTAGTCTTTTCCTCGTCACTTCGAGCCCAATTTCCACCCAAGTCTCGTATCTTGGAGTCAGTTGGTGGCTTCATGGCCTTTTGGGCTTTCCAAAGGGAATTTTGCATATTTGAGTTTGGACACAGCTTCTTTATATACATTTCGGTGTTGAATTCTTCCTCACGTTTAAGCGCTTTTTTTAATTTACGTACAGCAGTACAGTATTGGAGCTGAGTGGAAGGGGAACGATTTATCTGCCATTCACGTCTTGCACGCCTTTTTTCATTTACAAGCATTTCTATATCTCTATTAGAGATTTTTCTGAAACCAAGCGGCTTGTAGCTTTTGTTTGGTGTTGCTAAGACAGCTGCGCTGGTTATTATATCATTGACTTCTGTTTTACTTTCGTCAATATCTCTTCCTGTATTTATTTTGTACTCAATATTAATGTAGCTACTGACGTATTTTTTATATTTTAGCCAATTCGTTTTATAAGAAGTTAGACCCACCTTTGGATTAACGAATATGGGTTGTTCACATAACTTTATTAGTACAGGAGAGTGACCAGAAGATAGATCAGTACATGTATCACCTGTTATAAGCGATTTATCTATATTTTTGATTACAGCAAAATCAATTAAATCTGGTACTTTCTTACGATCACTAGGCCAATATGTAGGCTTACCTGGGGATATTATTTCAAGGTTATTGTGCCTACCTATATCAGTTTGATACAGTTGTCGTCCTTTCGGATTAATAAGAGCCCAAGTAGGTGTGTTTTGCGTTGTAATCTCCACCTGCTAGAAATCTTTGACCTAGTGTTTCAAAAAAGTCTTTAAATTCGATTTCTGTAATTTTAAAACGAGGAGGACAGTATATAGCCGTAAGGTTTAAGTCACAACCCCGATTTTTTAGTGATATTGTTGTAGCTTGTAACTGTGGTGTAGCATGAGATTCTAGAGCATAGTGGTTTAAACGATTTCTAATCAACACTGCCATGCCACCATGCGCTTTACCATCCGGATGATTTGTAATATATAGGTATATTGAAATTATTTTTATTTGTTTGATGAGTTTCTGAAATAAGCATTACATCTATATTCTTTTCAGACAGAAATCTGATAATCTCTAATTTATGTTGGTTAACACCGTTAGCATTCCATATACAGATATTTAGTAAGCTCATTTTTTACTTAATAAATTTTGCAGCATTTTATTAAATCTTGGATCATGTTTTGCATGGTCGACATGAATTGTGTCATACACTGTGTAAGATTTATAGTCGTAGTTTCAAAACCTCCATTTGGAGGATTTTGCGGCAGTTGCATTTGCACAGTGTTGCCTTTCGCCACATTTACATAGCTTCCTTGCATATTGTTATTGTTAGAAGTAATAGGATTTGAACTTTTTTCTGAGGTTGCTATAATTTCATTACGAGGTGTTTGTAACATTTGGTTACGACGTGCTTGAATGCCCTGTGACAACTTCGATTTCAAATCTTTATATACAGGGCAACCTCTGTAGTTAGCAGTGTGATTTCCTCCGCAATTGCGGCATTTTTTATTTAATTCTTCTTTCTTAAGGGTGCATTTAGAAGTGGGATGTAAATCACCGCATACCACACAAACACTGCGCAGAGTGCAGTATTATTTAGTATGCCCATATTCTTGGCAAATATTTGAAATTATATATTGGATGGGTCTTATTTTTTTAAGTTGATTCGAGTTCGGCAACAATTAAATGTTAAACATTGGCTGTGGTACTTTGTTTCTATTAAATATATTTACAACTGTTTTAATTACAAAACCACATTCTTCCAATGCTTCTTTGACTTCACTAGAGTCTACGACGGACTCTATACCCTTGATTACAACAACTAGGCCCTTAGAGCTCTTCAGTTGATACGAATAATAATTCTTGTTCTTATTTGACAAAAATTTAACTATGTCCATAAAACTTTTTTTAGTGTAGGACTGAATTTTTGTTTCATCCATATTGCCTTTTTTCAAAGGCACTAAATATATGGAAATTGTTAGTACCTACAATTTTACTAAATTCAGCAACGAGAGCATTACTACTACGTTCGCGCAAATATATTGGAGGTGGTTTGGCGTTAACGACTGTGATGGTACCCTTCGCATCGTCGTCTGATCCATTGCTTAGTAAGGCAAACCCATTGGCATTTAAAACTTCCGGTTTGTTCTTAATTCGTGTACCGCCTTGAAATTTCTTGGGATTGACCGCTGACTTTGAGGGACTCAATTTCCTTTTTATGTTAATGTAGCGGTCAATGCCAGTCTGTACAGACTGGCCTTTTTTTATTGGTACATTCTCACCTTGCTTTATGTTGTTCTTCGCTGCCTGCGTACTTGCTGGTACCTGTTTAGTTGGTGGTGTGATCACGTTTGCTGCTGGTCGTTGTTGACTGCCGTTCTCTTCTGCTTTTGCCTTGTTGTTGCCTTGTTTGTTGGTAGGAGCTGCACATGCAGGCTCGACAAAGCTGAAGTAGGCATTCAGAGAATTTGTTTTTGTTTTATTTTCCACTTATTATTTGTTATTTTATTATGTTTATTGTTTGTAAACAGTTTATAATTTTTATGTTTTGATTTGCACTTTCGACGTTATTGGCTAACGCTTGCACTTAATGCACTTTTTTAATATTTGTTTATTTTGTTTTATTTTATTTTTGTTTTTTTCGAAAGAAAACACGTCCGTTTAGACTGAAAGCTCATAGGTGACCATCTCACACATGTATACATACGTGTGAGGCCTATGGCAAGCTCACTCACTCAAAACCACTTTTTAACCTACTGTTTACCTAGTTTTTTCACCACTTTTGGCTGCCAGGGTGAGCGATAACATATAACACATTAGCTCAACCGACAAATACTCAAAATTTTGCCACTTTAGACAAATGAATTCAAGAAAAGATACATTTTGTATATCGACAAGATACTTTCACAAACATAACAAAACGCAAAATTTTTAATGACTGATAACGAATTATCATTTACCAGCATCTGTGCACAACAAATTTACAAACGACTGAAAATAACGCACACCAAAAGGCTACCGTTCCATTCTACTACAAATGGACAAGTTGAGCGTACACACAGTACAAGTATTGAACTCACGAAAGTTTTGGCTGATCAGAATAATTCAGCGCCGGAAGATCAAATTTTTGGAGCTGTTGGCAGTACAACCAAACCATTCATTCCGTTACCAACGAAAAACCCGAGGACGTGTTTTTTAATCAAAGGGGGTATCCCGACATCCAAGAACGACTACAACGAAACCAGAAAAGAGTTTTGCGATATCATAATCGCAATCGACAGCATCTGGCCTATCATCGAGGTGACGTGATATTTTCGAAAACGCACAGGCGTAATAAAAACGTAAGGAAATACGCGAAACATATTGTAAAGGAAGACAACGGTAAGACAGTAACGATCGACAAAGGAAGGGTTATTCATAAAGATAACATTAGAGTAAAGGCATGTAAAGAATAATTGAAAATCCGAAAGCAATAAATGAGAATTTAATCTTAACAGAGATTTATAACGAATTGCTAACAATAACAAATACTAATAATTTTGCAAAAAACAACAATTTTTACTCTGGCACACTTAATTTGAATGATGTGCACGAATTAATAAACCATGAGGAGTTGTATCTTCCACATGTATTCTGATATCCATATTTGTTACCTAGAATAGGCTATAATTACAATTTACAAATACCCAATACTCGAAACTAAATGTAGAGTATTTAATGTATTCCCTTTATTACAAAAGCATGGTAAAATTAATTTAGATCCTAAGATAACAAAATGAAATAATTATCAAAGAGTTTCAAAATGTAAGAATTTTTTCAATATTTTTTTTTGTAAATCAGAACCCTCTGATAATTGTACTATCAAAATATTAAACTGTAAATCAGCACAATGTGAAACAATTCATGAAAATAACGCACCACTCCAAGTTTTAGAAAACGGTCACATCTTGACAGATTATGTATGATCATTCTTGGAATATTATGCCTATATATGGTAAATGAATTATTTGAGATCGAAACGAATCATTTACAACAACAGCAATGAGCAGCAAAGTAGCGAGAAGGCTCTATTTTAAGAAGAAGGGGAGTTATTGACGCCGAAAATAGCCTAAATAAATATCGCACTTAATCTAAACAAACATGAAAATACCCGAATCCAAAGTGCAGCTGACCAAATGCCATAAGAGATAGATAAGTGTAAGATTGTAAAAAGTAAGCAAAAAAGAATTATTAATAAAACAGGCATCACGAAAGTAAGTGAAGTGCTCAAAAGATAATACTTTTTACTCAAAACAAACTGTTTGTTAACTCGCGCAGGTCGTTGTTTCCTTGATCGTGATACAGAACAAAAGCCTGGGCCGCTACTCGTTTTTCCTTTTTGTTAGTCTGATATAGCGGTGACATTGTGGATGATGCATAGTGTGGGTGTTGGTGTGTGGCGAAGTGATGTGGAATGTGTGTTGTGAAATCGTGAAATCGTGAACGCGGTGTGTCGGTGTTGTGCATCTCCATAGTGTTGTGTGCTGGTGTGGTACGTTGAGGATCATTTGGCCAGGGAGAGAAACCTATAAATCTGCAGTCAACCGGAAGTTATGTATTCTCGACGAGCTTATCATTATATTGGTCATCAGATAAGCAAAATATTTTGCCATTGTCGGCAAAATATCCCGGTTATGACCATAACTCGGATCATTCTCCAATCTGCTCAACCTCTAGTGAAGCCGTCATCTTTAAAGACAAAACAGCGGCCTTGCACAATAAATTTAAATATTGGGAATACTTTAGAAAGATCATGGAATGTTAATTCGCTCAGCGAATTCTGTCTTTACAAAAAGTAAACAAAAAGAAATTTATTAAATTGTAAACAAAGAATCAAATAAAAAAATAGTGCACACAAATGGAGTCATATGTAGAAGTTCACGCAAGAGAGGAAAGTTCTCTGATCGCCATTCACTTGGGAGTGGCCCGAAACGATTCTTTTACATATGACTCAAGCAGCTCACTACTTCCGGTCTTTGACCAAGAATCCTCTGGGTAGCCAAAGAACATCCGTTTGAAGGCGAGCTAAAGTGAGAAGGCGAAACATCCCCTCCGCAGGGTTGTGCGTTGGGTTTGGGACCCGCCACGTAAAAAATCTTACCAATGAAAATTAGCAATCAGCCTAGGATGAGAGACCCCCCTTTTGATGACGACCATGGCAAACGAAATAAGGACTACGAATTGAGGGCATGCACCTGGAATGTCCGGACCCTTAACTGGGAAGGTTCCGCTGCCCAGCTGGTTGATGTCCTCGTAAAAAGAAAGGCTGACATCACCGCCGTCCAAGAAATGCGATGGACGGGACAAGGACCGAGACGAATTGGTCCTTGTGACATTTACTACAGTGGGTATATAAAGGAGCGCAAGTTTGGTGTAGGATTCGTGGTGGGAGAGAACCTCCGTCGCCGAGTACTATCATTCACTCCGGTGAATGAACGTCTAGCCACAATCCGCATCAAAGCGAGGTTCTTCAACATATCGCTGATTTGCGCCCATGCCCCGACGGAAGAGAAGGACGATGTGACCAAAGATGCCTTTTATGAGTGCTTGGAGCGCACTTATGAGGGCTGCCCCGCCACGATGTCAAAATCGTGCTTGGCGACTTTAACGCCAAGGTGGGCAAAGAAGGTATCTTTGGCACTACGGTCGGTAAATTCAGCCTCCACGAGGAAACATCCCCAAATGGGTTGAGGCTAATCGACTTCGGCGGGGCCCGAAATATGGTTATCTGTAGTACTAGATTCCAGCATAAGAAGATTCATCAAGCTACCTGGCTGTCTCCGTATCGAAAAACTGCCAACCAGATCGATCATGTTGTGATAGACGGAAGACACGTTTCCATTGTTTTAGAAGTGCGTGCGCTCCGAGGTCCTAACATTGACTTGGACCACTATCTTGGTGCAGCTAAGATTCGCACCCGCCTCTGTGCAGCAAAAAACCCACGCCACCAAACAAAAGGAAGTTTCGACGTCGAGAAGCTGCAATCACAACAGACAGCCGAACGGTTTTCTACTCGGCTAACACTCCTGCTCTCTTAGAGCACTCGTCAACAACTCGGTATAAGGGAACTGTGGGACGGCATTTCGAACTCCTTACGTACAGCTGCAACCGAAACCATTGGTTTTCGGAAAGTGCAAAAGAACAGCTGGTACGACGAGGAGTGCCGTGTCGCAGCGGAGAGAAAACAGGCTGAGCATACTTAAAGCATACTTAAATTATGGAGGGAATACTTCTCCAGCCTGCTGTATGGCAGTGAACGCACAACACCAGAAGAAAGAGAACCCGATTCCCAAATCGATGACGATGGAGCAGACGTTCCATTACCCGACCATGAAGAAGTTCGAATAGCAATTACCCGCCTGAAAAACAACAAAGCGGCAGGGGCCGATGGAGGCGATGTCTGAATTTGGTATCCCTGCAAAACTAATACGGCTGTGTAGGCTGACGTTGAGCAAACCAAAAGCTCCGTCAGAATCGGGAAGGACCTCTCCGAGCCGTTCGATACCAAACGAGGTTTCAGACAAGGCGATTCCCTATCGTGCGACTTTTGCAACCTGCTTCTGGAGAAAATTTAGGACGGCGGTGATGTCAGCTTTTATTTTCACGAGAACATCAACCAGCTGGGCAGCGGCATATTCCCAATTAAGCGATCGGACATTCCTGGTGCTTGCCCTCAATTCATATTCTTCAATTCGTTCGCCATGGTCGTCATCAAAAGGAGGCTTTTTGTTTCTTTTCATTGGGTACGTTGTTTAAGTAGCGGGTCCCAAACCCAGCGCACAACCTTGTGGAGGGGACGTTTTGTTTTCGCACTTTAGCTCGCATTCAAGCGGATGTTCTTATGCTACCCAGAGAATACTTGGTCAAAGACCGGAAGTAGTGAGCTGCTTGAGCCATATGTAAAAGAATCGTTTCTGGCCACTCCCAAGTGAATAGCGAGAAGAGAAGTTTCTTCACTTGCGTGAATTTCTACACATGGCTCCATCCTCCATTGGTCATAATCTAACCAATAGAAATCATATAAATGGTAGTAGTTGTTTTATCTATGTGTCAGCCACAGTAAAGACAGAATCCCAAACAATAATGGAAGGCATTGTGGATATTGATAAGTATAGTGATTTTGAGGACGATGAGAATGTATTGGAAGAATTGCCAGATGGCGAATCTTCTGAAAAGTATGGTACATTGCTAGTGAAGAAGAAGACAGTATTGCTGAAGCTGATATAAGTAACATTCCCGTGTACTTTTCACCGACAGCAACCAATAGCACTAGAGCCAGAACAGAAAATATAATTCGACGACACCCCGGTTACAGTATATTCAGTTCACCGAATATCAAATATAAAAGAAACATTTGACATGTGCTAGAGTTCACCAACATCGAGGGTGCTAAAAAATTGGAGAGAAGTATAAACCAATTGATGAAATAGATTTTTAAAGGATTTTTGGGTATTTTGATATTAGGAGGTACTTCAAATGGCATATTTATACAATATGTACTTGCTAAAATACATATAATTTAGAAACAGGCGTTTATCGGTCGTACAAAGAAAGTCTCCGCATTCTTTAAAATGAAGTTCATGGTCGACAAATATTTTGCGTTGTAATGTCACTTATAAGTGACAGAGATAATCGCAGAGCGAGAGTATATGATAAACTTGCTCCAATTCGGGATTTATACGAGAAAAGGGTAGCTAACGTACCACTACTGTTTGTTAACTATGAGAACGTAACAGTCGATGAGATTTCTTTTAGAGGCATGCCAAGCAAGTCAAGTAAATACGGGATGAAGGCATGGGTAGCTGCGGATTTGCGAACAAAATGTTGCCTAAATAAAAATAAGAAATAAAAGATTTTCATAATTCTAAAAAATCTGGAGTAGACACAATTTACCAATTAGTAGAGACAAACCAATCGTTGGCCCTTAGCTGTCTTCTCGAATGTTGTAGATGTTTCGGCGCTAAATGCCTAGCTTTTATGGACAAAAATTCACTCTAATTGGAATGCCTCAAAAACATATAAGCGCAAGATTTTCTCGAAAAACGTGGCCAATACCTTGTTCAGGGTGAGTTAACTCGTAGAAAATGCATACATAAAAAACAGTTGTCGGCCGGTATTGTCAGGAATGTCTGGGCAGAAGCAGAATAGACAAGTAGGTACTTCGGCCAATGTTGCTCTAAAAAAGAGAAAAATAATTCAGCGAGCCACCTGCGCATTAATTTAAATTCATAAAATCTAAGAAATGTTAAGAACAAAAGAAAATTATAATCAATACAACTGTGAAATGTTAAATTCAAACTTAATTTGTAGACATTTAAATTAAGAAATATTAGAAAAAAACTAAAATCACAAGGTTTTTATAGGATACCATTACAAAACTCCGACTAGGTCATTCCGTGACCTTACACATGTGCAACTTTTTACTAACATAACAGAAGGGTTAATATAAAATAAAAGTGTAGAAACGAGTTTCTGAAGTGTTTTTAGATAGCTAAAATTGAAAGTTAAAAATAGAAGTGTAAAACTCATTATAAAACGAAGAAACATGCACTTAAAATGTTTGTATTTTTGGATTTTCTATACAAATATCTTAAAAACCATAATTCAGCGGCAACTATTATTACAGAAATGTCACAATGTCAGTTTATATTTGTATTTAACCCAATGAATATTTAGAAAGTTATTTCGTACATTTACACTTATGGACACATTTTTAGGTGTGGGCTTAGAAAACAGACACAAAGGCCCAGCACTGTGATAAATTCCACGAACTTGCTATGCTGGATGTGATGTGATCCCTGTCCACGTAGATAAGTCCAGAGACCTCTTTGAGCCTACGTCTACGAATTGCTGGGAAATATGAAATCAGGTGATCTGAAGTTTCCGGTTCTATGTCGAAAACCGACAGTTTACACAAGAAGCCATTCCCATGTTGGACTTGCACTCAGTAAAGAGCGCGACAAGGATAATTAATTTGTGTCGGGATTTGTCTTTAAACCTTGTTAAGTTGTAGCCTTCCAATAGCAGCTTGGTATGGCGCATCGGCCAGCTCGATGCCGGCTACCCCTTTTTGCCCCGACTCCTAGATCAGATCTACACGGTTGCACACTGATAGGCGGTTCAGCCTTTCTGTACAACCCTCCGCTAATAGCGATTTGAGTTCATAGGCTGAGGTCGCTTTTAGTGCCGCTTAACTATCACTGAGTAAAGCAATGTGCTGGTTACTATAGTCGCGATTTAGATTAATTCCTGCACACTGACTAGTAAGAAAGACTCTTGCTGGAAAGATGCTTGTAAAAAATTCCGTTGGTATGAACAGCTTGGTATGCGGTTCAGCAATGTCTGCTTCAATGCTTTCCGGTGTTTTCGAGTCATCAGTGTACCACTGGATTGTGCTGCCCTTCAGTAGTAGGTCGAGTGTGGAATCACTTCACTCCGCTTTACTGCCGAGAGTAACTTGAAATATTGTGATGTTTGGTTATTCTCCTTTTACCACTTCCCTCGTTGCCATAAGCAGTATGGTATGCTTTACTGCATGTATGATAAGATGGAGCGGTCTTTGCAGATTCGATAGTTGAAGACCTAGTAAAGACTGCTTTGCCTACGATGCCCAAGCAACCGCTTCATAAGTGACAATAGGCATTACGGTCATGGTATACAGCCACCGGATGATACCCGGCTTTCCATGCCAGGATCTGCGGGCTAGGCGTCTGCATATCATGAGTGCTTTGGTGAACAGTAAAACAGTTTTCTAATTTCTTCTGTATCAAACGTGAGAGTTCACGTTTGACTCTGATCTTCATTATTAAAATTTCTTTCCTCGATACATTTCTTAATTCTAATCTCTTAACAATGTTCATATGTATGTATATGTGTTTATGTTTCTTCTTCTTCTTAATTGGCGTAGACACTGCTAACAGGATTATAGCCGAGTTAACAACAGCGCACCAGTCGTTTCTTTCAGGTCCTTTCAACGGAGTGGAAATCTTCCTCTTCCTCTGCTTCCCCCGGCGGGTACAGCGTCGAATACTTTCAGAGCTGGAATGTTTTCGTCCATAAAGGACCATAAATCTTTCGCAGAACTTTTCTCTCGAAAACTCGAAACGTCGACTCATCAGTTGTTGACATCGTCCAAGCCTCTGCACCACATAGCAGGACGGGAATTACGAGTGACGTATAGAGTTTGGTTTTTTTTTGTCGGGAAAGAACTTTGCTTCTCAATTGCCTACTCAGTCCGAAGTAACACCTGTTGGAAAGAGTTATCCTGCGTTGGATTTCTTGGCTGATATTGTTGGTGGTGTTTACGCTGGTTCCAAGATAAACGAAATTATCTACGACATCAAAGTTATGACTGTCAACAGTGACTTGAGTGCCAAGTCGCGAGTGCGACGACTGTTTGTTTGATGACAGGAGATATTTCGTCTTGCCCTCGTTCACTGCCAGACCCATTTACTTTGCTTCCTTCCAGTCTGGAGAAAGCAAAGCTAACGGCGCGGTTGTTGAGGCCGATGATATCAATATCATCGGCATACGCCAGCAGCTGTACACTCTTATAGAAGATTCTCTCTATTTAGTTCTGCAGCTCGAACTATTTTCTCCAGTAGCAGGTTGAAGAAGTCGCACCACATGGAATCGCCTTGTCTGAAATCTCGTTTGGTATTGAATGGCTCGGAGAGGTCCTTCCCGATTCTGACTGAGCTTTTCGCGTTGCTCAACGTCAGCTTACACAGCCGTATTCGTTTTGCGGGAATACCAAATTCAGACATCGCGTCATAAAGGCAGCTCCTTTTTGTGCTGTCGAAAGCAGATTTGAAATCGACGAAGAGGTGGTGTGTGTCTATTTTTCTTTCACGGGTCTTTTCCAAGATTTGGCGCATGGTGACTATCTGGTCGGTTGTTGATTTTCCAGGTCTGAAGCCACACTAATAAGGTCCAATCAGTTTGTTGACGGTGGGCTTTAATATTTCACACAATACGCTCGATAGAACCTTATATGCGATGTTGAGGAGGCTAATCCCACGGTAGTTGGCGCAGAATGTGGGGTCTCCCTTTTTATGGATTGGGCATAGCACACTTAAATTCCAGTCGTTGGGCATGCTTTCGTCCGACCATATTTTACAAAGAAGCTGATGCATGGTCCTTACAAGTTCTTCGCCGCCGTGTTTGAATAGCTCGGCCGGCAATACATAGACCTCCGCCGCTTTGTTGTTCTTCAGGCGGGTAATTGCTATTCGTTCTTCATGGTCGAGCAATGGAACGTCTGCTCCATCGTCATCGATTGGGGAATCTGGTTCGCCTTCTCCTGACGTTGTACGTTCAGTGCCATTTAGCAGCCTGGAGATGTGTTCCCTCCATAATTTTAGTATGCTTTGGGCATCGGTGACTAGATCACCTTTGGAGGTTCTACAAGAGTATGCTCCGGTCTTGAAACCTTTTATAAGCCTCCGCATTTTTTTCGTAAATTTTCGAGCATTACCCCTGTCGGTCAGCTTATCAAGCTCTTAGTACTCACGCATTTCGGCCTCTTTTTTTTCTGTCTGCAAATTCGTCTCGCTCCCCTTTCCAACTCTCGCTATCTATCCCATCCCGCACGTGTTACAGTCGATCGTAACGTTGCGTGGTAGGCAGCCTGCTTTCTCTTCGCTGCAACACTGCACTCCTCGTCGTACCAGCTGTTCTTTGGCATTTTCCGAAAACCAATAGTTTCGATTGCAGCTTTACGTAAGGGGCTTGAAATTCCGTCCCACACTTCCCTTATACCGAGTTGTTGACGAGTGATCTCAGAGAGCAGGAGTGCAAGTCGAGTCTCGACGTCGAACCTTCCTTGTGTTTGTTGAGGTGCGTTTTTGCTGCACAGAGACGGGTGCGAATCTTGGCTGCAACAAGATAGTGGTCCGAGTCGATGTTAGGACTTCGGAGCGCACGCAGTCTCAAGTACTATCACGAATCCCACACCAAACTTGCGCTCCTTTATATGGCCATTGTAGTTAATACCACAAGGACCTATTCGTCTTTGCCCATGTCCCGTCCATCGCATTTCTTGGACAGCGGTGATGTCAGCCTTCACTCTAACGAGGGCATCAACCAGCTGGGCAGTGGCACCTTCCCAATTAAGGGACCGGACATTCTAGGTGCATGCCTTCAATTCGTAGTCCTTATTTCGTTTGCTATGGTCGTCATCAAGAGGGGATGTCTCATCCGAGGCTGATTGTTAATTTTCATTGGTATGATTTTTTTTATGTAGAAGTTCAAGTTCAAGTTTGGGTTGCCACGTAAAAAAGGAAAGGAGGGAAAAGTCTTTGCACTGTTGTAAATGCGGTTATAACTGCATAGACGGTGTCTACGCCAAGCAAGAAGAAGGAGGTAAATGCCGCAAAGACCTACCTGCCTCAGTCCTTGTCTCGTCCATCGCATTTCTTGGATGGATGCCTTTACTTTTACGAGGACATCAAACAGCTGGGCTGCGGTACCTTCTCAATTAAGGGGACCGGACATTCAGGTGCATGCCTTTAAATGTTTTTCCTTAATGAGTTTGCCGTGGTCGTCGAGGAGTCTCTGCTCCGACCTGTTTTTTCCTTTTCATTGGGTCGTTTTTTTACGTGGCGAATCCCTAACCCGGCGAACAATCCTTACATGTAGCTTCTTCAGTGCAGCAAACACTGCAAACATTTCAAGTGCTCATTATCCAACTGCTGTAATGGATTGGAGGAGAGTCTCCTGTAAAAGAGTCGTGAAGAGATTTTCAAACTGAATTTATCAAACTTTATCAGCAGAATGTCTTAGAAAGCGTGGTAAAGCAGTTAAGATTCACTCTCTTCGATCGAGGGCATTGAATCTTCTAGAAAGATTGTTGTTGTAGCGAGTTTCTTGTTTGGAAGGAAAGTAACGTGTTACATGTCATCGAGGTCACTTAACAGGAGGCCCGGGAAACGAGCTGTTTCGATGGGGGGCCAAAGGGAAAAAGAGGTTAACTGAGTTAGTTTCATGGGTCATGCCAGGAGGTGATTAGTATGGTGCGGGGACTCTTTGCATGCAACACATGAATTGGGTATGTCAGGGTCTATTCTGGATGAGTAGGCTACAATATCTAAAATGAAGCTGCGCTAGGTCACTCTTGTTTCACGCGGCAACTCGAGTTCGAATATTACTCCTAAAAGTTTAGGATGGTTCGACCGTCAAAATTCTGACTCCGTCGGCGGAAATTATGTATGTATGTACTCCTTCATTTGTAATATAGGATAGCCGTGGATTTAGTAGAGCAAGATTTAGGCTCTAGCAGTGAAGAAGCGAAGAAGAATTCTGGGAGATAGACGGTCACAAATTTAGCGCATCCCACCTATTCCATACCCGGTGTCATTATCGCACAATCATCTGCGTATTAGTTTAAATAGACTCCTTCTGGTGGTTCTAGGAGCTTCGAAATATAGTGATTGAGCAGTAGCGAGGAGAGGACACCACTCTACGGCACACCCTGTTTAATTCTCCTCCCTTTAGAATGATCATCTCGAAATAATACCGCTGATTGTTGACTGCTCAGATAGTTCATGGTCCACCTCTTAAGTCCTGGAGGGGGTTTGGTTTGTTCGATCTCCTCAAGTAGCGGTGTATAGTTGACTGTGTCGAAGACTGTCGAAAAGTCTACCGCTAATAGGACAGTTTTCTTGGAAAAGACCCCAGAAATGAGAATCGACACGCACCACCTCTTCGTCGATTTAAATCTGTTTAACGGCACGAAAAGAAACCGCCTTTATGCCGCGATGTCTGAATTTTGTATCGCCGCAAAACTAATACGGCTGTGTAAACTGACGTCGAGCAACACCAAAAGCTCGGTCAGCCAATCGATACCAAACGAAGTTTCATACAAGGCAACTCCCTTTCGTGCGACTTCTTCAATCTATTCTTGGAGAAAATAATTCGAGCTGTAGAACTAAATAGAGATCTTCTTTAAGAGTGTACAGCAGCTGGCCTATGCCGATGATATTGAAATCAGTGGCCCCAACAACCGCGCCGTTAGTTCTGTTCTCTCCAGAGTAGTGAACGAGGGCAAGACGAAATATCTCCTATCATCAAACAAACAGTCGACGTACTCGCGACTAGGCCCTCACGTCACCTTTGACAGTCACAACTTCGGTCGTAGATAATTTCGTCTATCTTGGAACCAGTATTAACAGCAACAACAATGTCAGCCTCGAAATCCAACGCAGAATAACTTGCCAACAGGTGTTACTTCGCTCTAAGTAGGCAATTGAGAACAAAAGCTAAAATTTATAAGTCACTCATTATACCCGTCCGCCTATATGGTACAGAGACATAGACGATGACAACATCTGCTGGTAGAAGAAACGACTGGCGCGCTGTTGTCAACTCGGCTATAACAGCTTTAGCGGTGTCCAAGCCAATAAAGAAGAAGATGTCGTTATCATGCTTACTTTTTGTTGTTACTCTTCACAATCGCATTTTAGCGAAATTTAATTGAACAAAAAAATAGCACACATTTGGTTATTTGTACAAATATTAATTGTGAAATAATAAGAGCACGGCTGAACTTTGTCAAGAACATTAGGAAAAAATAATCCTTTGAAGCGCTAGCAGGAGTAAGGCGAATCGTATTGGATCCGATGTGCAACCATGTGTCCATCGCGACATGTGTGAGGCATATTACTCCAGATACACCACAAAAAATCGTTAAGCTTACGGCGGTGGTGGCGTGTTGGTCTGGGAGCGTTTTCCTGGTATAGCGTTGGATCATTGGTGTGAATAGATGGTAGAATTTACCAATTTTTATACCTCAATATTCTTAAAATACTATGGTAGAACCATTTGCGTTCGAATCGATTCCTCTGAGTGAAATTTTTATGTATGACAAAGATTCAAAGCACGCAGCTAAAAATGTGAAGAAATAGTTCACTGCAGAAAGCTGACCAATGTAAGGTCCCGATGCAAACCTCATTTAAAACTTATAGAAAATGTTAAAATGCTCAGCGGTAAAAAAAAAATCAAAAATGCTGAAGAACTTTGGAATGTGTCAGGTGTCAGAAGTTGGTGAAAAGTTTACCCAAAGTTTTTAATACAAATAGAGTAGTGCCTTTAAGATACGACATCTAACGTCTCAAAATATGACGAAATCGGACTGTTACTTACAAGTCACCGGATACCGAATATGTGGACCCTGAGGACCGTATGACTGACTTTTTTTTCGGAAATGACTATAAATCTCTAAGTTAACTAATGCACCTTAGAATACGACTTTCCTGGTAGTAGGGTATCCTGGTGCTAAAAATGGGTAAAATCTGGTCATTGGTTCTTGCATAGGCACAAAAATACTTAACAGAAGGTTTTTTCAAAACTCCGTTTGACTTTAATACCATATACAGGGTTTGTCAGAAAGTAATATGATTGAGTCGATTAAAAAAAAAAATATTAAACCAATCATTACAATTATTTAAAAACTTTCAAAATAGGGTCCTTTCGTGATCGATGCCCGCGCTGTCAGCAAGATTTCCAAGCATTGAAGCCATCACGGAAGGCATTCTACGGAATAGCCGCTTTGCTGCTTGCATCCCTTCTGTCGTCTCAAAACGCTTGCCTTTCATCGTTATTTTCAGGCAAGGACACAAAAAAAAGTCCGGGCCATATCTGAGCTGTCTGACGGCTGCGGAAGGGTTGGGATGCCGACCTTGGTTAGGTAGCTGTTCACAAGAAAGGCGGTGTAAGCCGGGGCGTTGCCGTGGTGAAACTTCCAATCGGCTGCGATGTATTGTCGGACCCAATGACTCTTCGTTTGAGTCTCTTGAGGACTTCCTCGTAAAACTTTTTCTTGACAGTTTGTCCAGGAGGAACAAATTCATTGTGGACGATGCCTTTGATTTCAAAAAAGTCAATGAGCATCGTTTTGCACTTTGGATTTGCTCATTCTTATGGTCTTCATCAGAAGACCTCTTCCCGGCTTCGTGCCACCGAAATACACCACTTCTTGCTTAAGCCAGACTCACAGAAACACGTGTCCTGAAAATGTTTGTCCTGACTCTCTAGGTGCTCGGAGACAACTGACCACCAGCTCGTTCGTTAGCTAGGAACGCCCTCTACCGAATCCAGTCGGCGCGCGCACGCTCCGAAGTACAGCGGAAGGAAATCAGTCTTATTACTTTCCGGACAAACCCTGTATATCGGTCAAAATGTTAAATTTAGAGAGTATCTTTTTACTGCAACGAAATGTTTTTATGCCAAAAACATATAAAATCGACGAAATATTTCACTTAATATGAAAGTGTTTCCAGCACTTCACCATAAGAGCGATTGTTTAAACATTAGTTAATGATGGACCGATCTGTCAGAAATCAAGTTCATCGCCGCCGTTTAAATTTCCCATTGTTTTTTGCAATGCTTCGAAAATATTTTTGAGTCATTATGTAATCATCTTAAATTGTGACTGATTGTTTTAACACTGCAGCTTTTAATTTTTTTTTTATTTTTAATTTTAAACTATGGTTGTGTTGTGATATTAAAAAATATCTTACCGTTACCATATGGTGCGTCCAAGAAAAAACCGCCATGTTCAGTAGAAACAGTCAATTTAATCGACATTAGTAGTCAACAATTACTGTAATCCTACAGTACACATGTGTTGTTATTATTATTTTTTTTTTTTAAATAATGAAATATAAAATACTCAAATGATTTCGCTATGAATTTTGAACATTAAGCTACCTCCGCACAAATTGTCAGCCAAATCGGTTCAAATAAGAAAAATATATATAATTGTTATGCACTTGTTATCTGGTGTTTATTTTTAATAAAATAATCTATTTTTAACAAAATAATATATTTTTAATAAAATAATTATGTATTTTAACAGGGGCGCCTTCTCTGTCGTCAAACGTTGTGTTCAAAAATCAACACAATTTGAGTTCGCAGCGAAAATAATCAACTCAAAGAAACTCACCGCAAGAGGTAAGGGAACTAAAATACTCATTTAAATTTCACATTTCTTTATATTCCCTCTTGTTATCGGGTACATCCAGCCTTATCGTAAACTTGGAGTGAATAAATCATCCCATAATTTTTTTCCCCGCGAACAAAAAATTCGTATCATGAGTGTCGTGTGAAATAATAGAATTTCAATTATACTTAGGCTGTTCACGGTAAGGTGATTATCGGGTTATGTGCTTATTAGATTAAAAATAACCTCTATGCTCCGTGAGCACCCTATGTTGTATGGTTATTTGCTTATGTTTACACAAACAGCTGTTCATTGTTTACAATTTGTCTTTAAACCTTGTTAAGTTGTAGCCTTCCAATAGCAGCTTGGTATGGCGCATCGGCCAGCTCGATGCCGGCTACCCCTTTTTGCCCCGACTCCTAGATCAGATCTACACGGTTGCACACTGATAGGCGGTTCAGCCTTTCTGTACTGTCCACCCTCCGCTAATAGCGATTTGAGTTCATAGGCTGAGGTCGCTTTTAGTGCCAGCAACTATCACTGAGTAAAGCAATGTGCTGGTTACTATAGTCGCGATTTAGATTAATTCCTGCACACTGACTAGTAAAGAAGACTCTTTACTGGAAAGATGCTTTGTAAAAATTCCGTTGGTATGAACAACTGAGTATGCGGTTCAGTAATGTCACTACTTCAATGCTTTCCGGTGTTTTCGAGTCATCAGTGTACCACTGGATTGTGCTGCCCTTCAGTAGTAGGTCGAGTGTGGAATCACTTCACTCCGCTTTACTGCCGAGAGTAACTTGAAATATTGTGATGTTTAGTTATTCTCTTTTTACCACTCCCTCGTTGCCATAAGCAGTATGGTATGCTTTACTGCATGTATGATAAGATGGAGCGGTCTTTGCAGATTCGATAGTTGAAGACCTAGTAAAGACTGCTTTGCCTACGATGCCCAAGCAACCGCTTCATAATTGACAATAGACCTTACGAGCATGGTATACAGGCACTTGATGATACTTGGCTTACAGCCCGAGAATGTACCGACTAGGCGTCTGCATATCATGAGTGCTTTGGTGAACAGTAAAACAGTTTTCTAATTTCTTCTGTATCAAACGTGAGAGTTCACGTTTGACTCTGATCTTCATTATTAAAATTTCTTTCCTCGATACATTTCTTAATTCTAATCTCTTAACAATGTTCATATGTATGTATATGTGTTTATGTTTCTTCTTCTTCTTAATTGGCGTAGACACTGCTAACAGGATTATAGCCGAGTTAACAACAGCGCGCCAGTCGTTTCTTTCAGGTCCTTTCAACGGAGTGGAAATCTTCCTCTTCCTCTGCTTCCCCCGGCGGGTACAGCGTCGAATACTTTCAGAGCTGGAATGTTTTCGTCCATAAAGGACCATAAATCTTTCGCAGAACTTTTCTCTCGAAAACTCGAAACGTCGACTCATCAGTTGTTGACATCGTCCAAGCCTCTGCACCACATAGCAGGGCGGGAATTACGAGTGACGTATAGAGTTTGGTTTTTTTTTTGTCGGGAAAGAACTTTGCTTCTCAATTGCCTACTCAGTCCGAAGTAACACCTGTTGGAAAGAGTTATCCTGCGTTGGATTTCTTGGCTGATATTGTTGGTGGTGTTTACGCTGGTTCCGAGATAAACGAAATTATCTACCACGACATCAGAAGTTATGACTGTCAACAATTGTTTCTGAGAACTTGATCGCGAAATTACCGACGACTGTTTGTTTGATAAACAGGAGATAATTTCGTGCCCTCGTTCACTGCTGGACCCATTTACTTTGCTTCCTTCCGGTCTGGAAAAGCCAAGAAGCTAACAGCGCTTGATTGTTGAAGGCCGATGATATCAGTATCATCGGCATACTATCCCAACAGCTGTACACTCTTATAGAAGATTCTCTCCTATTTAGTTCTGCAGCTCGAACTATTTTCTCCCGGTAGCAGGTTGAAGAAGTCGCACCACATGGAATCGCAGCTTGTCTGAGATCTCGTTTGGTCTCGGAAGTCCTTCCCGATTCTGACTGAGCTTTTCGATGTTGCTCAACGTCAGCTTTACACGGCCGTATTCGTTTTGCGGGGTCTACCAAATTCAGACATCGCGTCATAAAGGCAGCTCCTTTTTGTGCTGTCGAAAGCAGATTTGAAATCGACGAAGAGGTGGTGTGTGTCTATTTTTCCTTCACGGGTCTTTTCCAAGATTTGGCGCATGGTGACTATCTGGTCGGTTGTTGATTTTCCAGGTCTGAAGCCACACTAATAAGGTCCAATCAGTTTGTTGACGGTGGGCTTTAATCTTTCACACAATACGCTCGATAGAACCTTATATGCGATGTTGAGGAGGCTAATCCCACGGTAGTTGGCGCAGATTGTGGGGTTTCCTTTTTTATGGATTGGGCATAGCACACTTAAATTCCAGTCGTTGGGCATGCTTTCAGTCCGACCATATTTTTGCAAAGAAGCTGATGCATGCTCCTTATCAGTTCTTCGCCGCCGCCTTGCTTGAACAGCTCGGCCGGTAATCCATCGGCCTCCGCCGCTTTGTTATTCTTCGAGGCTGGTGAATTGCTATTCGGAACTTCTTCATGGTCGGGCAATGGAACGTCTGCTTCATCGTCATCGATGGGGAATCTGGTTCAGTTTCTCCTGGCGTTGTACGTTCACTGCCATTCAGCGAGGCTGGAGAAGTGTTCCCTCCATAGTTTAAAAGCATGCTCGGCATCGGTGATAGATCACCTTTGGAGGTTCTCCTTTATACGAGTATGCTCCGGTCTTGGGAAACCTTCTGTAAGCCGCATTTTTTTCGTAGAATTTTCGAGCATTACCCCTTTCGTCCAGCAATATCAAGCTCTTCAGTACTCACGCATTTCGGCCTCTTTTTTTTCTGTCTGCAAATTCGTCTCGCTCCCCTTTCCAACTCTCGCTATCTATCCCATCCCGCACGTGTTACAGTCGATCGTAACGTTGCGTGGTAGGCAGCCTGCTTTCTCTTCGCTGCAACACTGCACTCCTCGTCGTACCAGCTGTTCTTTGGCATTTTCCGAAAACCAATAGTTTCGATTGCAGCTTTACGTAAGGGGCTTGAAATTCCGTCCCACACTTCCCTTATACCGAGTTGTTGACGAGTGATCTCAGAGAGCAGGAGTGCAAGTCGAGTCTCGACGTCGAACCTTCCTTGTGTTTGTTGAGGTGCGTTTTTTGCTGCACAGAGACGGGTGCGAATCTTGGCTGCAACAAGATAGTGGTCCGAGTCGATGTTAGGACTTCGGAGCGCACGCAGTCTCAAGTACTATCACGAATCCCACACCAAACTTGCGCTCCTTTATATGGCCATTGTAGTTAATACCACAAGGACCTATTCGTCTTTGCCCATGTCCCGTCCATCGCATTTCTTGGACAGCGGTGATGTCAGCCTTCACTCTAACGAGGGCATCAACCAGCTGGGCAGTGGCACCTTCCCAATTAAGGGACCGGACATTCTAGGTGCATGCCTTCAATTCGTAGTCCTTATTTCGTTTGCTATGGTCGTCATCAAAGAGGGGATGTCTCATCCGAGGCTGATTGTTAATTTTCATTGGTATGATTTTTTTTATGTAGAAGTTCAAGTTCAAGTTTGGGTTGCCACGTAAAAAAGGAAAGGAAGGAAAGTCTTTGCACTGTTGTAAATGCGGTTATAACTGCATAGACGGTGTCTACGCCAAGCAAGAAGAAGGAGGTAAATGCCGCAAAGACCTACCTGCCTCAGTCCTTGTCTCGTCCATCGCATTTCTTGGATGGATGCCTTTACTTTTACGAGGACATCAAACAGCTGGGCTGCGGTACCTTCTCAATTAAGGGACCGGACATTCCAGGTGCATGCCTTTAAATGTTTTTCCTTAATGAGTTTGCCGTGGTCGTCGAGGGAGTCTCTATCCGAGCCTGTTTTTTCCTTTTCATTGGGTCGTTTTTTACGTGGCGAATCCCTAACCCGGCGAACAATCCTTACATGTAGCTTCTTCAGTGCAGCAAACACTGCAAACATTTCAAGTGCTCATTATCCAACTGCTGTAATGGATTGGAGGAGAGTCTCCTGTAAAAGAGTCGTGAAGAGATTTTCAAACTGAATTTATCAAACTTTATCAGCAGAATGTCTTAGAAAGCGTGGTAAAGCAGTTAAGATTCACTCTCTTCGATCGAGGGCATTGAATCTTCTAGAAAGATTGTTGTTGTAGCGAGTTTCTTGTTTGGAAGGAAAGTAACGTGTTACATGTCATCGAGGTCACTTCTAACAGGAGGCCCGGGAAACGAGCTGTTTCGATGGGGGGCCAAAGGGAAAAAGAGGTTAACTGAGTTAGTTTCATGGGTCATGCCAGGAGGTGATTAGTATGGTGCGGGGACTCTTTGCATGCAACACATGAATTGGGTATGTCAGGGTCTATTCTGGATGAGTAGGCTACAATATCTAAAATGAAGCTGCGCTAGGGTCACTCTTGTTTCACGCGGCAACTCGAGTTCGAATATTACTCCTAAAAGTTTAGGATGGTTGACCGTCAAAATTCTGACTCCGTCGGCGGAAATTATGTATGTATGTACTCCTTCATTTGTAATATAGGATAGCCGTGGATTTAGTAGGGCAAGATTTAGGCTCCTAGCAGTGAAGAAGCGAGAAAATTCTGGGAGATAGACGGTCACAAATTTAGCGCATCCCACCTATTCCATACCCGGTGTCATTATCGCACAATCATCTGCGTATTAGTTTAAATAGACTCCTTCTGGTGGTTCTAGGAGCTTCGAAATATAGTGATTGAGCAGTAGCGAGGAGAGGACACCACTCTACGGCACACCCTGTTTAATTCTCCTCCCTTTAGAATGATCATCTCGAAATAATACCGCTGATTGTTGACTGCTCAGATAGTTCATGGTCCACCTCACCAAGTCCTGGAGGGGTTTGGTTTGTTCGATCTCCTCAAAGTAGCGGTGTATAGTTGACTGTGTCGAAGACTATCGAGAAGTCCTACCGCTAATAGGACAGTTTTCTTGGAAAAGGCCAGAAATGAGAATCAGCACGCACCACCTCTTCGTCCCGTTTAAATCTGTTTAACGGCACGAAAAGAAACCGCCTTTATGCCGCGATGTCTGGATTTTGTATCGCCATAAAAACTAATGCGGCTGTATAAACTGACGTCGAGCAACACCAAAAGCTCCGGTCAGCCAATCGATACCAAACGAAGTTTCATACAAGGCAACTCCCTTTCGTGCGACTACGCTTCAATCTGTTCTTGGAGAAAATAGCAATTCGAGCTGTAAGAACTAAATAGAGATCTTCTTTAAGAGTGTACAGCAGCTTTGGCCACTATACTGATGATGATGTAAGAAATCAGTATATTTAACAACCGCGCTTAGATTAGTTCTGTTCTCTCCAGAGTAGTGAACGAAACAAGACGAAATATCTCCTATCATCAAACAAACAGTCGACGTACTCGCGACTAGGCCCTCACGTCACCTTTGACAGTCACAACTTCGGTCGTAGATAATTTCGTCTATCTTGGAACCAGTATTAACAGCAACAACAATGTCGAAATCCAACGCAGAATAACTTGCCAACAGGTGTTACTTCGCTCTAAGTAGGCAATTGAGAACAAAAGCTAAAATTTATAAGTCACTCATTATACCCGTCCGCCTATATGGTACAGAGACATAGACGATGACAACATCTGCTGGTAGAAGAAACGACTGGCGCTGTTGTCAACTCGTGGCTACTAACAGCTTTAGCGGTGTCCAAGCCAATAAAGAAGAAGATGTCGTTATCATGCTTACTTTTGTTTGTTACTCTTCACAATCGCATTTTAGCGAAATTTAATTGAACAAAAAATAGCACACATTTGGTTATTTGTACAAATATTAATTGTGAAATAATAAGAGCACGGCTGAACTTTGTCAAAGAACATTAGGAAAATAATCCTTTGAAGCGCTTAAATTAAGGCGAATCGTATTGGATCCGATGGCAACCATGTGTCCATCGCGACATGTGTGAGGCATATTACTCCAGATACACCACAAAAATCGTTAAGCACGGCGGTGGTAGCGTGTTGGTCTAAGGAGCGTTTTCCTGGTATAGCGTTGGATCATTGGTGTGAATAGATGGTAGAATTTACCAATTTTTATACCTCAATATTCTTAAAAATACTATAGAACCATTTGCGTTCGAATCGATTCCTCTGAGTGAAATTTTTATGTATGACAAAGATTCAAAGCACGCAGCTAAAAATGTGAAGAAATAGTTCACTGCAGAAAGCTGACCAATGTAAGGTCCCGATGCAAACCTCATTTAAAACTTATAGAGAAATGTTAAAATGCTCAGCGGTAAAAAAAAAATCAAAAATGCTGAAAGAACTTTGGAATGTGTCAGGTGTCAGAAGTTGGTGAAAAGTTTACCCCCAAAGTTTTTAATACAAATAGAGTAGTGCCTTTAAGATACGACATCTAACGTCTCAAAATATGACGAAATCGGACTGTTACTTACCAAGTCACCGGATACCGAATATGTGGACCTGAGGACGTATGACTGACTTTTTTTTCGGAAATGACTATAAATCTCTAAGTTAACTAATGCACCTTAGAATACGACTTTCCTGGTAGTAGGGTATCCTGGTGCTAAAAATGGGTAAAATCTGGTCATTGGTTCGCATAGGCACAAAATACTTAACAGAAGGTTTTTTCAAAACTCCGTTTGACTTAATGCCATATACAGGGTTTGTCCAGAAAGTAATATGATTGAGTCGATTAAAAAAAAAAATATTAAACCAATCATTACAATTATTTAAAAACTTTCAAAATAGGGTCCTTTCGCGTCGATGCCGCGCTGTCAGCAAGATTTCCAAGCATTGAAGCCATCACGGAAGGCATTCTACGGAATAGCCGCTTGCTGCTTGCATCCCTTCTGTCGTCTCAAAACGCTTGCCTTTCATCGTTATTTTCAGGCAAGGACACAAAAAAAGTCCGGGCCATATCTGAGCTGTCTGACGGCTGCGGAAGGGTTGGGATGCCGACCTTGGTTAGGTAGCTGTTCACAAGAAAGGCGGTGTAAGCCGGAGCGTTGCCGTGGTGAAACTTCCAATCGGCTGCGATGTATTGTCGGACCCAATGACTCTTCGTTTGAGTCTCTTGAGGACTTCCTCGTAAAACTTTTTCTTGACAGTTTGTCCAGGAGGAACAAATTCATTGTGGACGATGCCTTTGATTTCAAAAAAGTCAATGAGCATCGTTTTTACTTTGGATTTGCTCATTCTTATGGTCTTCATCAGAGACCTCTTCCCGGCTTCGTGCCACCGAAATACACCACTTCTTGCTTAAGCCAGACTCACAGAAACACGTGTCCTGAAAATGTTTGTCCTGACTCTCTAGGTGCTCGGAGACAACTGACCACCAGCTCGTTCGTTAGCTAGGAACGCCCTCTACCGAATCCAGTCGGCGCGCGCGCGCTCCGAAGTACAGCGGAAGGAAATCAGTCTTATTACTTTCCGGACAAACCCTGTATATCGGTCAAAATGTTAAATTTAGAGAGTATCTTTTTACTGCAACGAAATGTTTTTATGCCAAAAACATATAAAATCGACGAAATATTTCACTTAATATGAAAGTGTTTCAGCACTTCACCATAAGAGCGATTGTTTAAACATTAGTTAATGATGGACCGATCTGTCAGAAATCAAGTTCATCGCCGCCGTTTAAATTTCCCATTGTTTTTTGCAATGCTTCGAAAATATTTTTGAGTCATTATGTAATCATCTTAAATTGTGACTGATTGTTTTAACACTGCAGCTTTTAATTTTTTTTTTATTTTTAATTTTAAACTATGAATTGTGTTGTGATATTAAAAATATCTTACCGTTACCATATGGTGCGTCCAAGAAAAAACCGCCATGTTCAGTAGAAACAGTCAATTTAATCGACATTAGTAGTCAACAATTACTGTAATCCTACAGTACACATGTGTTGTTATTATTATTATTTTTTTTTAAATAATGAAATATAAAATACTCAAATGATTTCGCTATGAATTTTGAACACTAAGCTACCTCCGCACAAATTGTCAGCCAAATCGGTTCAAATAAGAAAAATATATATAATTGTTATGCACTTGTTATCTGGTGTTTATTTTTAATAAAATAATCTATTTTTAACAAAATAATATATTTTTAATAAAATAATTATGTATTTTAACAGGGGCGCCTTCTCTGTCGTCAAACGTTGTGTTCAAAAATCAACACAATTTGAGTTCGCAGCGAAAATAATCAACTCAAAAGAAACTCACCGCAAGAGGTAAGGGAACTAAAATACTCATTTAAATTTCACATTTCTTTATATTCCCTCTTGTTATCGGGTACATCCAGCCTTATCGTAAACTTGGAGTGAATAAATCATCCCATAATTTTTTTCCCCGCGAACAAAAAATTCGTATCATGAGTGTCGTGTGAAATAATCGAATTTCAATTATACTTAGGCTGTTCACGGTAAGGTGATTATCGGGTTATGTGCTTATTAGATTAAAAATAACCTCTATGCTCCGTGAGCACCCTATGTTGTATGGTTATTTGCTTATGTTTACACAAACAGCTGTTCATTGTTTACAATTTTAGTTCAATGAAATTTGATTTCGGCTTCCGTCCATTTTTTCACCTCCTTTTCTCGCCGGCGCTTTCGTGTTTCTGTAGACACTAAAATTAGAGTATAAATAAATGACAAATTGTACTTTGTGATTCTTATTTACTTTTGATAATTATTGATGCTTTTCCTTGCTTTTTATTTCGGTTTTAATTTGCTGATTGTAAACAAAAACCAGCTGTTAATAGCAGATTTTCCAATAAGAAAATCTAAATGGAAATGCCATTCGCTTAGTTTTATTTATTTTTTGTGCTGCCATTTAGTCAACTTTGGTTATTTTGTCATACCGCATTTCGTTGTTGTTCACTTAATCACATAACCACATAATCCGATAACCACCTTATCGTGAACAGCCTAACTATGATAAACTTCGACAAACCTTCACATATGGTTTTGTCTTGATTAAATGGCATTGAAAAAGTTTTCTCAACTTATAAAGCAGTTTATAATTTTATAACTGCATAAATTATGCATATAACAACGTTTGGATATGTGGGCAGTTTTGAACGAATAGTGGATTAAAAAAGAAACTTGACGTAGAAATCGCTTACGCGGTTATAGCCGAACTAACAACAGCGCGCCAGCCGTTTCTTCTTTTCGCAATTCGGCGCCAAATAGAGATTCCAAGCGAAGTCAGGTCCTTCTGCACCTGGTCCCAACAAACTGAGTGGAGGTCTTCCTCTACCTCTGTTTCCCCT
This sequence comes from Bactrocera tryoni, assembly GCF_016617805.1. NCBI lineage: Eukaryota > Metazoa > Arthropoda > Insecta > Diptera > Tephritidae > Bactrocera > Bactrocera tryoni. The sequence continues at coordinate 14,772,555 of NW_024395824.1, read as the reverse complement.
GGCGGGTACTGCGTCGAATACTTTCAGAGCTGGAGTGTTTTCGTCCATTCGGACAACATGACCTAGCCAGCGTACCCGCTGTCTTTTAATTCACTGAACTGTGTCAATGTCGTCATATATCTCATACAGCTCATCGTTCCATCGAATGCGATATTCGCCGTGGCCAACTCGCAAAGGACCATAAATCTTTCGCAGAACTTTTCTCTCGAAAACTCGTAACGTTGACTCATCAGATGTTGTCATCGTCCATGCCTCTGCACCATATAGCCGGACAGGAATAATGAGTGACTTAGAGAGTTCTGTTTTTGTTCTTCGAAAGAGGACTTTACCTCTTAATTGCCTATTTAGTCCAAAGTAGCACCTGTTCGCAAGAGTTATTCTGCGATGGAATTCGAGGCTGACGTTGTTGTTGGTGTTAATACTGGTACCAAGATAGACGAAGTTATCTACGACTTAAACACACCGGATGTTGTCAACAGTAGCATGTGTGCCTAGTCGCGAGTGCGACGACTGTTTGTTTAATGACAGAAGATATTTCGTCTTGTCTTCGTTCACCACCAATCAATGTTTTCTGTGTCCTTTATCAATTCTGGAGAAAGCAAAATTAACGGTTAGGATTTTGTGGCGAATGATATTAATATCATCGGTGTTCACCAGCAGCTGCACACTTGGTACCTTCTCTATTTAGTTCTCCAGCTCGAATTATTTTCTCCAAAAGTAGATTGAAGAAATCACACGAAAGGGAGTCGCGTTGTCTGAAACCTCGTTTGGTATCGAACGGCTCGGAAAGGCCCTTCCCGATCCGGACGGAGCTTTTGGTGTTGCTCAAAGCCGTATTAGTTTTGCGAGGATACCAAACTCGAAAGCAGCTTTAAAGTCGACGAAGAGGTGGTTCGTCGATTATGTTCAATTGTTGATTTTCCAGGTCTAAAACCACCTTGATAATGTCCAATCTGTTTGTTGACGGTGGGCTTTAATTTTTCACAGAACACGCTCGATAGAACCTTCTATGCAATGTGGAGGAGGCTTATCCCACGGTAGTTGACGCAGATTGTGGGGTCTCCCTTTTTGTGGATTGAGCGGAGCACACTTAAATTCCAACCCTTGGGCATACTTTGGTTCGACCATATTTTACAAAGCCTCTGATGCATGCTCCTTATCAGTTCTTCCCCGCCGTGTTTGAATAGCTCGCGCGGCAATCAATCGACCCTCGCCGCTTTGTTGTGCTTCAGACGGGTAATTGCTTTTCGAACTTCTTCATGGTCGGGCAATGGAACGTCTGCTCCATTGTCATCGATTGGTGTTTTTTTCTTCACTGTCATTCAGCTGGCTGGAGAAGTGTTCCCTACATAATTTTAATATGCTCAAGGCATAGGTTACTAGATCACTTCGGGGGGTTCTACAAGAGTGTACTCCGGTCTCGAAACCTTCTGTTAGTCGCCGCATCTTTTCGTAGAATTTTCGAGCATGAGCCCTGCCAGCTTCTTTATACTCACTCATTTCGGCCTCTTGTTGGAAGAATCTTGTAACTTTATTCAAAATACCTACACTTTCTTGTTTTGTTCTTTTACGAACGACAGCTTAATTTAGAAAAATTATTTCTTAATATAGAAAAAATGTATGTAAGGAAAGTCTTTTTTAAATCCCCAATAACATTCTGCTAGCGTTCTGTGCATGGATTGATAGCGTATCTCCTTTAATCCTGATGGAATCTCTCGCCTTGTGCGATACACTCCGATCCATTGGTTCGGATCAAAACAAATGGCGTTTGTCGGAATGAAGTAGAGAAGTAATGAATTGGTGTGTGAACGAATATTTTATACCCTCAAATTTTAAAAATCATCAGTCATATTCCCTGTTTCTGGCAAAAGTTTATATTCAAAAGTGCTGTAAGTAAATTCAATATTTGTTATACGATCAAATCGCGACTTGACCCCAGTCATATTTGGAATCCTTTTAAATTATAAAGGGTAATCCATTTCTAGGTTCCCTTCTTTATTAGAACATTTGGACTGGTACCTCGGTAATGACAGTGATGATTTGCTTTAGACTTTACATATGCCCACAGTAAAAAGTCTAACAGTGTGATGTCACACGATCTTGACGATCGCCAATTGACCGGTGCAAAACGTGAAGTTATCTGCCCACCGGAGTGTTCTCTCAATAAATCCCTTGATTGATGCGAAGTGTGGGAATTGGCTGCGTCTTATTGAAACCAAATGTCACCGATCAATTTCAGGCATCAAATAGTCGATTATCATCGATAACGTTCTCACCGACATAATTTTTGAAGAAATCGTGTACACTCTGGGCTACGGCTGCTATATTTTCTTCACTGCGTGCGGAACGTTATCTATTCGCTCCAATATTACCCAATAATGAATGCTGGGTGATAGTGTTGCGAATAGTATGCACAGTAGACCGATTATGTAGACCATATCAATATCATCGGCATACGCCAGCAGCTGTACACCATCTAATAAAAGATTGTACCTGCTCGATTAATTTCTGCAGCTCGAATTATTTTTTCCAGCAGCAGATTGAAGAAGTCGCACGATAGGGAGTCGCCCTGTCTGAAACCTCGTTTGGTATCGAACGGCTCAGAGAGGTACTTCCCGATCCGGACGGAGCTTTTGGTGTTGCTAAACGTCAGTTTACACAGTCATATTAGTTTTGCGGCGATACCAAACTCAGACATCGCGGCATAAAGGCAGCTCCTTTTCGTGCTGTCGAAATCAGCTTTAAAATCGACGAAGAGGTGGTGTGTATCGATTCTTCTTTCACGATTATTTTTAAAAATTTGGCGCATGGTGAATATCTGGACGGTTGTTGATTTGCCACGTCTAAATCCACATTGACTAAAGGAAGGAGTCCTGTTAAGAAGTTCACGCAAGTGAGGAAAGTTCTCTAATCGCCATTCACTTTGGAATGGCCAGAAACTATTATTTTACATATGGCTCAAGCAGCTCACGACTTCCGGTCTTTGACTAACTATCCTCTGCGTAGCCTAAGAACATCCGTTCGCCGCCGGGATTGAATAGCTCGGCCGGCTGACCAGCGGCCCCTGCCGCTTTGTTGTTCTTCAGACGGGTAATTGCTGTTCGAACTTCTTCATGGTCGGGCAATAGAACGTCTGCTCCATCGCCATCGATTTGAGGAATCGGGTTCGCCTTCTCCTGGCGTTATGCATTCACTGCCGTTTAGCAGGCTGGAGAAGTATGTATCGGGTGATTTTTTAAGAGCTTGATAACTTTTTTTTTAAATGTTGACCGCGGCTGCGTCTTAGGTGGTCCATTCGGAAAGTCCAATTTTGGGCAACTTTTTCGAGCATTTCGGCCGGAATAGCCCGAATTTCTTCGGAAATGTTGTCTTCCAAAGCTGGAATAGTTGCTGGCTTATTTCTGTAGACTTTAGACTTGACGTAGCCCCACAAAAAATAGTCTAAAGGCGTTAAATCGCATGATCTTGGTGGCCAACTTACGGGTCCATTTCTTGAGATGAATTGTTCTCCGAAGTTTTCCCTCAAAATGGCCATAGAATCGCGAGCTGTGTGGCATGTAGCGCCATCTTGTTGAAACCACATGAGTCAACATTTAAATGAAATTATCTTCAAAAAGTAAATGTCATGAACCAATCTAACGTTTCAAATAAAGAACCGATGAGATTTTGCAAATTTTATGCGTTTTTTTTTTTTAAAAAGTTATCAAGCTCTTAAAAAATCACCCGATATATTAACGGAGAATTCTAAACGAAACTTTTACTACTCGTATAACCAGCAACTTGAAACCTAAGCGCAGTAGGTAACATACAACGGCGCTTAGGTCTCAAGTTAACTCTTACGTGCTCCACCTGCCAATAAGAATGATTATTGAAACACAACTTTATAGTATTAAAACAGAGAATATTTTATTAAAAATAAAATTAAAATAATCGATCCATATATTAAAACTAACGCGAAGGATGAATCTGATGCTGTTTAATAAGTTTGTTAATATCAGGTTCCAATTTACTCAAGAACAGTCGCAAGTCGCCACGTTCGGTAACAAGCAAACGATTTCTATTTTTAGTAAGCAGTGTTGTCTTACTAAATCCACGTTCACACAAATATAACGATGGGAATGCTATCAAGAATCGTTGAACGATTGACCACAATCCAGGGTACAATTGCGAGATCGGTTTTTGTAGCCAAAATTCTTGGTAGCCATTTTTGAACTTGATTTGTATTTCCTCGTTTGTTGTCAATTCTATAAGTTCTTCTTCCAGCTGAGGTGACATTGCTGTGTTTACATTTGAAAACGGATCCAACACCCAGTCTGGTATTTTCAAGTTCAAAATGTCCTGGTATCGTTCGGTGAAGTCAATGTGTTTGCCTGTTGGCAGTAAGCAAACAATTCGTCGTTACTGCATGATACTGATAAATTCGGAAAAATGTGAAACTCACGTCTGCCCAGATTCTTTTTGTGTAGAAGCAGTTTGGCTGCGAAAGCAGCAACGACGTTTTTTGTTTTAATTAAATTTAGTTTATGGCCCTGCAGTTGGAGATTCATGTCGTTGAACAATTTATACAGGTCTGTCATGTAAGCTATATCATTCTTTGATGTTATGAGCTTGTCTTGAAATTCTGTATCTTTAGTTTCCAAGAAATCTATAACAGAGTCATACAGGTTATAGAATCGAGTCAGACAATTGCCTCTTGATAACCAACGAACTTCAGTATGAAACAACAAACGATTGAAATCCTCGTCATTAGTAACACAAAGCTGATGAAATAATCTATCATTCAAAGAGCTGTTGCGGATTTTATTGACTGCTTTGATGACATAGTATTGCAGTGATTGAAATAGTTTTCCACTTAAGTTTCTAGCAACTAAATATTGTCTATGAATTACGCATTGTACACCAAGGACATCTGGAATTTTATTTTTAAGTACGCTATGAAGCCTTTATGGCACCCTGTCATAGCTGGAGCGCCATCCGTAGCAACTGAAACAATATTTTTCAAAGGAATTTCTTTCTCATCGCAAAACTTTTCCAATATATTGAATATGGTTTCGCCTTTTGTATCGGTCTCTAAATTTCTATCAAATAATAGTTCTTCACATATTTTTTCATCTTTAATAAAACGCACGTAAGACAACAACAATGCTTCATTAGTTGGTAAAGTGGGCTCATCCAGCTGAATTGAAAATTGACTTGACCTCAGGTGATCGTACAATGATTCTTCAATGTTTTCAGCCATTTCATCAATTCGTCTTTGCACAGAATTATTACTCAAAGGAATTTTTCGGATAATACCTGTAGCCGGTTTATGAAGCACGGTAGTTATTACTTCATTTATTGCTGGCAATATTAACTCTTCTCCGATGTTATGTGGTTTGCCTTTTTGAGAAATTAACAAGGAGATATTGTACGAAGCTCGAAGTCCGTCGTCATCTTGATTAGCAGCCGCCGAAAATAGTTTTGCTACACTTGGCTGAGTATTATGCTTCTTCTCTAGGTCTTGAAAATATGCTACATTCTTGTCTCTCTTATCTGGATGCATTTTATTCAAATGATCTTGCAGTCTTGAAGGCTTCATTGCTTCATTCGAAAATGTTTTTAGACATAGAAGACACAAAGGCGAGGATGGGTTTGTGGGATTTTCAATGAATCCGAATTTAATGTATTCCGCACAGTATTGCTGTCTCTTCTTTTTTACTTCCGACATTGTTTTGCTTTGAGAAATACGTTTAACTTCGCGAGTAGTGAAAAGGAGGCGTAAGTAATGCTCATCTATTGCGCGCAAAACCACAAATGAATATAAAATAAATATTACGTTGTTTATATAGGAATGCTTAAGCACAATTATTATATAGTAGTCCAAAAATATGAATTCTTATTTTTCCTAGAAACACATTTGTAAAAAAGGATTTTTCTCCTTTTCTTATTATCTTATTTTTCCCAAAAATATATTTGTAAGAAAGGATAAAGATCCTTTTTTTATTTTCCACATAAAAGATTTAAGGAGTTCAAAAGCTCAAAACGTGCGTTGCATCAGCTACCTACCCGACGTCATTTCGCAAGTGATAAAATAAATTATTCAAGAGCTCAAAGCATACGCTACATCATCTCGAACCTACCTACCCTACACCTTTGCGCAAATGATTATATTATGATAGCAAATGCCCACATACAGATTTGGCAATGGCAATAGCAATACGTTTGACAGTTAGTATTCTATAAATTCTATCCTGTCGAGATGCCCCGTTATAAAACGGAGCGACCGATTGACATGATTTTCATTTTTTCTATTTTCAATAAAATAGGACAGATAAATGAACTACGCGGAGAGAAATATAGAACCGAGTTTGAGCAACCTTTAAATTCATATTAGTTGATGTTCACAAGTTGTTGTTGAGAGTCGAGAGCTCATGTAGTCGTTGTCTAAGAGGCCTCCTAGCTAAATAAAATTTCAAATAACCCCCCAGGCCTCTACACAACGCTCCCAGTTTCTTTCTGGGTCTTTTACCGCCCCCCATGATACCTGCAGCGCCCACAAGGGGGCGTTATCGCCCACTATGGAAAACACTGCTCTACGTACTCACGCCGTTCGGCCTCTTTCTTTTTCTGTCAGCAAATGTGTCTCGCTTTCCTCTTCAACTCTCGGTATCTATCCCATCCCGCACGTTGTGTGGTCGATCGTAACGTTGCGAGGTAGGCAGTCTGTTTTCAATTCGCTGCAACACGGCATTCTACGTCGTACCAGCTGTTATTTTGCCTTTTAAGACAACCAATGGTTTCGGGTTGCAGCTGTGCGTAAGGAGCTTCACATAGCGTCCCACAATTTTCTTATACCGAGTTGTTGACGAGTGCTCTCAAAGAGCAGGAGTGCAAGTCTGTTGTGATTGCTGCTTCTCGACGTCAGACCTTCCTTGTGTTTGTTCGCATGCGTTTTTAGTTGCACAGAGGCGGGTGCGAATCTTGGCTGCATCAAGATAGGGGTCCGAGTCGATGTTAGGACCTCGGAGCACACGCACATCTGAAACACTGGACACGTGTCTTCCGTCTATCACAACATGATCGATCTGGTTGGTAGTTTTTCAATCCGGAGTCAGCCAGGTGGCTTGATGAATTTTCTTTTGCTGGAATCTAGTAATACAGATAACCATATTTCGGGCCCCGGCGAAGTCGATCAGCCTCAACCCATTCAGGGATGTTTCATCGTGGAGGCTGAATGTACCGACCGTAGTGCCAAATATACCTTCTTTGCCCACCCTGGCGTTGAAGTCGCCTAGCACGATTTTGATATCGTGGCTAGGGCAGCTTTCATAGGTGCGCTCCAAGCGCTCATTGAAGGCATCTTCATGACCAAAGATGCCTTCTGTGAGCGCTTGGAGCGCACCAATGAAAGCTGCCCCAGGCACGATATCAAATTCGGTGGTGTTCAAAAAAAAGGAGAACAATTCATGAGATAACAATTAATGACCAAAGATGCCTTGTGTGAGCGCTTGGAGCGCACCTATGAAAGCCGCCCCAGCCATGAAAATGCGTATTGTGGCTAGACGTTCATCCACCGTAGTGAATGACAGTACTCGGCGACGGAGTCTCTCTCACACCAAATTTGCACTCCTGTATATGGCCACTGTAGTAAATGTAAAAAAGACCTACTCGCCTCAGTCCTTGTCTCGTCCATCGCATTTCTTGGACGGCGGTGATGTGTCTTCACTCTAACGAGGACTTTCAGGTGCAATTTTTCAAATCGTAGTCCTTAATTCTTTTGGCATGGTCGTAATCAAAAGGGTGTCTCTCATTCGATGCTTGTTGTTCTTTTTCATTGGGTGCGTACGTGGCGGGTCCCAAACCCAGCGCACAACTCTGCGGAGGGGATGTTTCGCCTTCTCACTTTAGCTCGCCTTCACACGGATGTTTTTAGGCTACCCAGAGGATACTTGGTCAAAGACCGGAAGTCGTGAGCGGCTTGAGTCATATGTAAAAGGATCATTTCTGGCCACTCCCAAGTGAATGGCGATCGGACAACTTTCCTCACTTGCGTGAACTTCTACGCATGACTCCATCTTCCAGGCGAATCCTCCAAATATCAATAATTGCACGATTTTTATATGTCACCGAGGAAATTTTCGTTAGAGGGAATTTTGATCCGATTTGACCCTTTTTTGAAACTCTACAGGGTTTGTCCAGAAAGTGGTAGGACTGAGTCGATTTAAAAAAATTTATTGAACCAATCGTTAAAATTCCTTAAAACCTTTCAAAATAGGCTCCGTCTGCGTTGATGCAGTGCTGTTAGCGCGATTTTCAAGCATTAAAAGCAGGTGTATTGAGGTGTACTGCTTGGATCCCCTATGTCGTCTCAAAATGCTTGCCTTTCATCGGCCTTTTCAGGCAAAGAGAGAAAAATGTCCGGGCTACATCTGGGCTGTAAGGGATGCTGCGAAAGCGTTGGGATGCCGGCCTTGGTTAGCTGTTCACAAGCAAGGCGGTGTGAGCCGGGGCGTTGTCGTGGTGCAACTTCCAATCGGCTGCGCCGACGTGCGCCAATCGGAAGATCGCATCTCAGTCTCGAGATCATACTCAGAGATCCATGACTCTAGGAAAGCCCTCTACCAAATCCAGTCGGTGCGCGCAAATTATGTATATATGTGACCTGGTCTACGGAAAGGGGGCTTAGGTGTTCAAAAAAAAAGGAGAACAATTAATGAGATAACTGACGATTATTTTTAACAGCTTTTCCCAGAAAACTAGTTTTCGCACGTTAGCTCCCTTTTCGTAGACCAGGCCACATATATATTTATCTTTATATATAAAAATTACATGTCACGTTGTTTGTCCGTGATGTACTCCTAAACTTCTGATCCAATTTTAGCAAAATTTAGCACACTGTGTCCCGTTCGAACCAACTTAGAAGATATGATAGTACAAATAATTCATAAATAAAAAAATACATTGAAAGCTCTATTAAATTTATGCTTTATTATGTAAGCGGACATCTCCATTAACTACGCACATTGGCCAGTCCCACAATTTGTTGATGTTTATAAAGTACAATATATTAAGTGAGTGGACTATTAACTGGACAGAAAGACTGGTAACCAGACTTTGAGAAAGTAGCCTTCAATTCATTATTTTTTCCACTGAAATTTATTTGTATGAACATATTCAAAATTAAATCGTAAGTACAATCCCTTAGATTCTTATACCGACAAAAACATGTTCGCCTTTATTCGTAAATAAAATTTTCACTGTATTTAATAGTTTATTATACCGGCACCGCGTGGCCGGATCCACTAGTATATACAAGATGCTTTCCAAAGTAAACAGGACTTACAAAAACGCAGAAAAAATGTTTTTTTTTTGGCAAAATCGATTTATTTTATTCAAAATAGTCTCCTTCTGCTTCAATATAGATTTTTGCACGGTCCAAAAGCATGTCGAACGAGTGTTTTAGCTCGTTGGCCAGTATGGCCGCAAGCCTTTTGAATGGCTTTTACGTCTGCAAACTACGTCTTTCATAAGCAAATGCATTTTTCCGAAAAGGAAGGCGTCGCACGGTGCCATATCAGGTGAATACGGGGAGTGGTTAATGGTTAAAGTGTGATTTTTGGTCAAATAATCGCCTTTCGAATGTTGGATTCTGAGAAATTTTTGGTCGTCAGTTAATTCGTAAGCACAAATGTTCTGTCAAAATGAGATAAATCGATGTTTTGAAGACGTTCAGTTCCATTTTCATGAATTTCAATGATGGAATGGGATAGGCAATCACCGCCATAAACTTGTTTCATGAATTGAAACGTTTCGGTTAAAGTTTTACCAATTTTGAAACAAAATTTAATGTTGGCTCTTTGTTCGAAGCTCACTTTCGCACCGATAACACAAACATACTGACACTTAAAACGCAATAACTTCATTTCCAATTGATGAAATGTCATGAAATTCTGACTGGACAATCGATACAGATAGCAGATTTTAACGCACCAGTCGACATATAGATGGCGCCACTAGAGGCCATTTACAAAGACTAGCATTCTTTTTTAAATATACTTCTTTATTCTTCGACTGTGGTCTTAAGACTAATTTTACAATTATTTTATTAGGGTCCGGTACTCGAAGTGTAACCAATTCAAAAAGCCATATCTTCGGTTTGCAAAATTATTTTTATTTATTTTAAAGTACAAAATGTGTGCAAAAAATAATCACAAATTCAGGACCAATTCACTTTTGCTCGGATATGACCACCTTTTGCTTTAACTATGGCCTTGAGAAGGTCAAAAAACGAATCGCAAGCTGCCCGAATGTGACTTCCCGGTGGCCCACTCACGGACAATGGCTTTCTTCGGCATCTCGAGACTGGTGTATTTTTTACTTCAGGCCTTGCTTTCCAAAATGGCTCAGAGAGAAAAATCCATTGGATTCACATCTGGTGAATTCGAGAGTCATTGTGTGGTCGTAATGAAGTTCGGAACGATGTTTTTCAGCCGTTCTTGGTCCACTCTGCGGTGAGAGCGGCCTAAGCCATTATTTGTGGAGGGTGCTGCCTCCTGGTGGCCAACCGAGAGACTTAGATTCTCGTATAAACGGTCGGTCAAGTAAACTCTGTCGTTTTGAGAGTTTACGAATTGCTCAATTGGAAAATTTTTCTCGTCAGAAAACACAATGGTCGGAATTTGACCGATTTTGGAACTTGTAAGGCTTGACCTTGAGCTCATTTTTCAATATGCGTCGGATGCTGCGGTCGGATATTTTCAGTTCTTTAGCCATTTGATTAGCACTTCGTCGTGGATTTCGCTGAAGTCGCTTCTTCACCTTTCGAACCATTTCACGTGACGTTGCAGTCTTTTGATGACCACCTCCATGGCGTTTTGCGATGATACCAGTATCATTGTAACGAGTGATGGTGCGATAAATAAAAACTTTATTCACATTAAGGTGTTTGAGCTCACGAACAATTGCTGGTTGTGATTTTCCAGCTAAATATAAAGCAAATAGCAAATAGTGTGATAGTGCGTTTGAATTCCATCGCTGATCACTTTTTTTGCTTTCACTTATGGCGTAATGTTTTTGTACACTTGTGAACAATACTTCGAACTGTCATTCTGCAAATTTATAAACAGCTGATTCCAGTGCGACAGCTGCCCGAAAGGGCTGAAGTTGGTTGGACTTCGAGTGCCGGACCCTATTGATAATGAGAACAAATAAGTAAACAAAAATTGCATATGTAGCCGTTTAATACTTTTACAAGTATTATATTATATGACTTAAGGGGCTATACCAGTGTGACACTTTCAAAAAAAGTTTTTTTTTGCTTTTTCGATAGTTCATAAATTCAAAAATTTCCTGTGAAATCGGCAAGGTCGTATCTTGAATAGTTTTTAAATGGCAGCGTTCTAAACAGCGAGCGCTCAGAGGTGCAAACATATATAAGTGAAACTTTAAACGCGTTTTTCTCGAAACGACATTTTTCAAAATTGCTGACATAATTGAATACATTTGCTATACAATGAACTACGATCTTTTTGATTGGTTGAAAATTGTCAATTTGGCATTAAAAAAACGACCATTTGTTTCGTAAAAAAAAATCGATTTTTGTTTTTCAAAATTGCGCCATTTTCTTAATTTTTGATATTTTTCAAAGATCGAAGTTCATTGTATAGAAAATATATTTAAGTTTAATAAACATTTTGAATTTTTTTGTTTCATCCACTCATTCGACCGGAATCATGGCAGCAGTTGAGGCACTATTTTTTCGGCACTTCCGCAGACAGCACATAACTCCGTTATTTTTCAATATTTTTGTAAAACAAAAAATTTAATATAGCTTAAAATATACTTTATTACGCCCATAGAACGTCGAAACATTCAATCTAGTACTTTCTTTTAAAAAAATTCAATAAATCGCCTAATATTTCATGCGTCACAATGGTATAGCCCTTTAAGGGGTTATATCCACTTGCGAGGCAGAAAAAACGCGTTTTTTTGTGAATTTTTTCCAAAGAGGCATTTTATTTTATACTTTAATGGAAAAAATGTACTTAAACAGAATTTAATGTACTTTAACAATCAGCGATTTATTTAAAAAAAATAATGGATCCCCTAGCTCCTGTAGATGATCTGCGGAGAGACGTCCAAAAAAAGTGCTTGGCGGAGAGGAAGATATCTCTGGTCCAAATTATCTGAAAACCAAAAACCAAAAATATTTAGTTTTGTGATAAATAAATACAGGTAATGGTCGAAGGTCTAGTCAAAATTTTGATTTTTGACAAAATGGCGGCTGTTCAAAAAAAAAAAAAATCAGTTTTTCATGAAAATTTTTCACTTCAAAACCTTATTCCTTCGATCATTACCTGAAAAATATATCTGAGTAAGTGTGTGAAAATTTTAAGCCGATCGGTTTAGCGGTTTCTGAGAAATATTGCTCACCGACTCTGAAAACACGGATAAACGCTTTTTTGAAAATCACAAGTGGATATAACCCCTTAAGTACTTTCTTAAGTGGAGTAAAACAAAACATACAAATATTCTTGAATAATTGGTTATTACTTTGATTTATGCCTATGAAAGGAAAAGTAATAACGTTTCATATGGCATACTTTTAAAATACAAATTGTTTACTTTACAAGTATCGTTGTTTAATTTTTTATGAAGTAATGACACTTGCATTTTCGTTATACATATTAATGTGGGTGTCAATTTTAATTAATCAACAAATAAATAAATGTTTTACACAGTAATGGTTTGATTTAAGTATTTGCTCATTATTTTTTCTACGTTGCAGGTTTCATTACATATAGACGTTTATGAAATTATATATGTATAGTAACTCCTCCACCCCTAGACAAAGGATTCTCTTGAATTCTTTCTTTATTTCTTTTACAATGATTGCACATTAATATTATTGACACGAATATTATTACTAATATTACCACAGTCGGTACACTGCATGTTACATCTTTATTGTCGTATTTCAATTTCTTTTAGATTATGTATAGACGTTACTTTGAATTCTTCTAAATTTAGTGTGGCATTAAAAGTAATATTTGTAATTATTTAGAAATTTCTATTCTATTGAACAGTTGTTGTATTTTATTACATAATTTCCATTTAATTGTAATGTTTCCGAGCCACAATTCTTTTAATTAGGTAATTTTTTGCATTTTTTACAATTTTAATTTTATTATTAATATTAATTATTTCTGAGTTAACATTTGTAATTAATTCACATGTTTCATCTATGGTAATTTTTAAAGTGTCGTAAAAAAGGCAATTAATATTTTTACTATCCATTTTTTATGTTGTTTTTATTGATATCTTGAGAATACAGGAATAAAATTTTACAAAAATATATTAAAAATGAAAATAATTAGAGGGGGGGAGAGACAGGTGTTAAAAAAAATGGCGCATCCTGGTGACATTGATCCTGACTCTCCTGGTGATCTGAAAAAAAAAATCAAAAGAAATTCTTAATCAGTAAGGATGCTGTTATAGTCCCTACTTCAGGGAACATGAAAAAAAATTTTTTGGAAAAATGGCGACTGCCTGAAAATAAAAATCATTTTTTACGCTTTTTTTAAATTCCTGAAGTTTTTTAAAATATTAAAAACAAAAACTTTGGCACGATGCTGGTAGGAACGATAAAGGATTATATAAAGAAGGTTCACACAAAATTTCAAGTAAATCGGTTTTATAGAACTTGAGATAATGCCGGTACCGTGTGGAAAAAAGTAGTTTCGAGAAAAACGCGTTTAAAAAATTCGATTCGGCCGAAGGTAGTACGTCACTAAAGTAACTGTAGCTCTGTAAATAATTTTAATTTTTAAAAATCCTTAAGAGGATATGTTCTTAAGGGTCTAAACTTTAAACATATGAAAAAAAAAATCGAATTTTTTAAAATTTTAGAGCAGGATACCCCCTTAATATAAGTAGTTTTTTCTAAATAAAATCCGGGTTTCGCCCACAAAATGGCGAAAACCGAAAACCTATAAAGTGTCATAACTAAGCCATAAATAAAGACATTAAAGTTAAATTTGGCACAAAGGATCGCATTAGGGAGGGGCATATTTCGACGTAATTTTTTTGGAAAGTGGGCGTGGCCTCGCCCCCTACTGAGTTTTTAGTACATATCTCGGAAACTACTATAGCTATGTCAACCAAACTCTATAGAGTCCTTTCCTTCACGCATTTCCATATACAGTTCAAAAATGGAAGAAATCAGATAATAACCACGCCCACCTCCCATACAAAGGTTATGTTGAAAATCACTAAAAGTGCGTTAACCGACTAACAAAAAACGTCAGAAACACTAACTTTTACGGAAGAAATGGCAGAAGGAAGCTGCACCCAGGCTTTTCTTAAAAATTGAAAATGGGGGTGGCCTCGCCCACTTATGGACCAAAAACCATATCTCAGGAACTACTCTACCGATTTCAATGAAATTCGGTATGTAATATTTTCTTAACACCCTGATGACATGTACGAAATATGGGTGAAATCGGTTCACAACCACGCCTTCTTCCAATATAACGCTATTTTGAATTCCATCTGATGTCTTCTCTGTATAATACGAGTATATACATTAGGAACCAATGATGATAGCGGAATAAAACTTTACACCAATACGGTATTTGAAAAATATGTAAATGACGGATAATGAAATCTCGATTATCACTTTATCATGCGAGAGTATAAAATGTTCGGTGACACCCGAACTTAGCCCTTCCTTACTTGTTATTTGCTGATTTAATCCTGTTATAGAATTATGTAAGTGAGGTAGGCCGACTGTGTGACATAAGGTAGTTGGTGATATCTTTCTGGTCAGCATTATTCATTGCACCAAAAAGATATTTATATGCATTGCTGCCTACTATTTTTATAAGTCGCCTTTTTTGTCTACTTGTAGATGTTATTGTTTTAGTTTACTTATGAGTGTATCTACTTGATTTATTAGACGTGTTTTATTTGACCAGCAAATTAAGCTATTAGCTTATTTTGTATGGAAGACTTAGCCAACACAATTATATTGGCTTGTCATAAGCTATCATAGCTTGTATATTGAACTAGATTGCATTGCCAGTTCATCGCTTTTAACATTCACAATAGCTAGGCTTTTTCCAAAAAAAAGTAGTTGGCAATAGCGACAAACCTCATTTTGACAGATGAAAATGTAACAAACCAAAATTACAGATTTTTGGATGAATATTGAGTTAAAATTAAGACAAATATGAACACTTGTTTTCAGTTTTTTTGTATCATAGGCCTCAAAAAAATAAAATAAATATATTTATCTATATAAATAAAAATGAATCTTCAAATGTATGTACGCTCATAACTCAATAACGACTGGACCAATTTGGTCAATTATTTTTCTTAAATGTTCGTTGAATGGATCGGGAAAGGTTTAGAAACAAAATAACTTATACTTTTCATGAGGAGAAGTCGGAAAATTGGACAATTCCAAAAAGTAACATTTTCCATACACATTTTTTTCAAGTTTTGTTTGTTTTGTTTTTCAATATTTTGATTTGTAAATTATTTGAATCGTTCAATTGCGGTCGCTTGCTTTTTTATTCCGACTATCCAAAGGAAAAATTATTGAAAACTATTCAGTGAAAACTATATGTGTATTTCAGACGAAGTGATCAATTACAGATTGAAATTTGTTACGAAGCCACGAAAAGGTCGCGCTAATATTGGTCGGCGTTCTTTTTGCCATCAACGTATGGCAGCCCAAAACACATGAACGACTACTCTCAGGATGCGATGACATACGTACGGATATATAGATTGCGGTCAATCAGCTAGCGATCGTAACGATATTACAGCACGACTTTTTAAACAATAGCTTTATCTTGAAGCAACCTATGGTATATATGGTGCTGTTAGATGCTGAATGTATTCTCTTGAGTAGCAAAAAAGAGGTTTGCCTCACGCACACATTCTTCTTTGGATGCGGATGGTGATTACACCAGATTAAATTGAAGAAATCATTTCAGCGGAAATTCCTGATTCAGAGATAGATCCAGAACTATACGAAGTGGTGAAAACCAATATGGTTCATGGACTTTGCGAACCTTACAATCCCACTTTGGTTTGTATCTCTGACAATAAATGCACGAAACACTACTCATGTGCTTTTCATTCGGAAACGGAAATGGGAAATGATGGATATTCACTGTATCGGCGTCGCTCACCAGCGACAATGGCAGAACATTTAGCATTTAGAGGCGTGAATATCGACGTTAACAACACATCGAAGTTGACAACACATGGATCGTACCATATTCGCCAGTTTTGTCTAATTCACATTCAAAACTCATGTCAATGTTGAATATTGCAGATTGGTGAAATCAATCAAATACGTTTGAAAGTACGTCACCAAAGAAAGCAACATAGCGGTTATTGGACTTGAACGATATGAGATCAACAGTATCAAATGGGTCGATGTGTGAACTGCAATAAAGCGCTTTGTAGGATATTTATTTTTGCAAGTCATGAAAGTTTTCTGACTGTTGTGCGTCTCGCGGTTCAACTTCATTTAAGTCATTGCGTATTGTGAATGGTACAGTGTGTGCAACTTTTTGAGAAGCATGCCAGCAGTTGCATTTGTTGGAACATGATAATCACTGGAAACAGACGAAGGACAATGCGATAGTTACTTCGCATGCCACTGAAGTTCGCATACTTTTCGCGAAGATCATTTCGACATATCAGCTTTCAAATTAGCGTTAATTATGGGATACGAAAAAATGTCATTGCCGATGACATTTTGCATTGTATTCGCTAAGAATTGGAAATGAGCAAATTTCGGTTGATACTTCCATTGGTTTGATATCAATTTCACCTCCCTTTTGGCAGTTCACTTCAATGGAAGATGAACTCATCACGAATGTTTATCCGACCTTTATTATTTATCGTAACTGCAATTGCTTGAGTGCACGCGCAATTTTAGCTGCCAAAAATACCGATGTTATTCAAAGTCAAATTCCGGGAGGTTTGCGCTCATATAAATCGATCGATCATCTTGACAAGAAAGACGAAACCTCAAATTATCCAGTGGAATTTCCAAATTCTTTGGAGAGGCTTGGTATGCCCCTGCATCATTCGCGTCTCAAAGTTGGATCTGTCATTATTATGTTTCACAATCTTCATGCACCGAAATTGTGTAATGGAATCCGACTGATTATGACGCAGTTATCGAATACAAGGGACAGCCATTTCAGTTCAAACGTATTCATTTTCCAGGGAAAATTGCCTTTGCGTTGTCATTCAACAGGACACAAGAAAATCGGGAAATGCTATGTTTTTCACACGGCCAGATATATGTGGCGTGTTGACGAGTTGGAAACCCATCTTCTCTGTATATTTACGCACTAGAACAGAAATCAAAAAATTATGTTTATTAAGCTGCGCTACATTAAAAAAATGTAGAAAAATTGAAAATAAATCATTTTCGACACAATATAATTTCAACTTTTTTCATTTCAAAACACATAATTTCACACAGGACAACGGCTGCGGGGTCAGCTAGTATAGCATATTAATGTTCCGTTAAAAAATTTGAAATTTCAAACTAAATTTATCAGCTGATTGTTCTTGTCCGCATTGCCAACACAATTTATTTTTAAGCGAATGTATGAAATAAGCTAAGTGCGTTTTATTTGTTCATGATTTAGCTATTAATATCAAATAAAACACGGCTATTATACAATTTCTTTGACTTTCGCTAAAAATATCTATGTTATCTTTCATTGATGCGAGCAGATTTTTTGTTTCCTCAATATCTCTTTATGTAAAATTAAATCAGATTCTATGGGTATGCTTTGATTATTATTATAAATGTATATGTGTCTGTTGGTTTGTGTTATTTGTTGAGTGATTAAATTAGGTTTTTCTCCTACTAACGATGACGAGATTTATAATAATATCCGCATTATTACCTGCAAATTTAAATTAATGATTTTTTTAGTATACATACATAGATGCTCGATGATTAATTGCCAAATTTGGTGGGTCTTTTTATGTTAGTGGTATGGATTCATTGTAATGGTTTTTTCCTGGTTTTTGGTTACTCTTTATGTTTTACATTTTTATAGTGTTTTATAAATCCTTCTTGTCTAGTTTCTGTACATATATTCTTCCCTATTGTACAGAAAAACACTTTTTTTTAATCCATACTGTGAGAGTTGCTTAATTGTAATCTCTTAACTAGGTACATATGTACATACATATATGTGTGTATGCTTAGTGTACATCAGAGAGCTGCAACGAGTATGATATGTTCTTTGGCAATCACGATCGTGTAAGCGGTATGGCTGGCTTCGGTTGCAATCGTATCATGTCAATTCATAGCGTTGCGACGATTGTTTGAATTGAAGTGAAATTTTGGGTAAACTATAAGTAAATTTACGAGTAAATCTATGGGGAAATCTATGAATACAGCAAACAAGAACAATTTTCTGCTGGATTGATTTGAATCATTTGTGGCCAAAAATGTATCAGCTTTGAAAATGTGCGCATGTTACAAATTTTCGAAGCGTAAACAATGGAAATTCCATCGAGAACGTACATACATATATACATACATTTGTTGTATGTATGTACTCAATGGAATTTCCATTATGCATATAACATATGTACATATGTACATACATAAATGTATATACGAACATATGTATTTGAAATAGAACAAAAGTGCACTAGTGTTTAGGGGATGATACACAAATCAAACTCTGCCGATCATTTCAATCATTGAAGCATGAGTTTGCATCACTTCGGGTATTTTCTGCTGATACGAACGCTCATAAACAAATCAGGGGTCGAATCAATACATTGTGAACGTATCACTCGTCACGTAAAAGTCTGTATTTCGTATTACGACATACATACGTGATTGTAGCGCTTATATACGTGATCGTAACGTTTCTATCGTAATCTGGCGTGATGACAAACGTGAACGAGTATATAAACGTATCCGTTCGTTCGAATCGTCATTCGAACTCAAATTACCAATCATAATAGACAAATTTATGGAAATGTGAGTAAAATTTTAAAAAATTTTAAGTGTTTTATAATTTTGTAGTAATAAGGGACATACACAAGAAAGCACTGAATGGAATATCTCATTAAAAATTAAAAAAAAAAAATTATTTATATGAACAAAATTTTTGTATTTTAGTTGACAATAAAAATAAAATTAGTTACAAGGTTCAGGACATATACATTTTTTAATTAAATGTATTAAAGAATACTTTATTTGATCTCTTATCGTTTGGTCGATTGCGGTGAAGCGGTTCGCTATCCCGGTGTCCATTTCTTGTGTGTGATAAGAATCGCAATTTTGAGGGTCGCAGCTTGTTGTAAATTTTATGCAGATGTTATGTAATGCCTCTCAAACGTAAGCAAATCTACCACCTTGTGGGGGGATACCTTCCTCTCTTGCCATATCCTAAAATTCTCCACCGTGTTTTTAAAATTCCCATGCTTTGTTCAACGATACATCTACAAGGAAAATTTTGTTAATGAGGATTCATATTTTTTTTTTATACTTACGCTATTGCTACGATTCCTTAGCTATCTCCGCACTATTTTTTTATGCCCATCACTTTCACTAGAGCTCAAATAAAAAAACAAAGTTGGATTCATTTTGATATTTCGGATTTACTTCTGTTAGTTTATTGAAAATTTCGCAACAGTTTTGACAGTTCCACATCTATTGTGACCTAAAAATACGATCCAAAGCAATGTGGAATTTAAAAACTATTGTGAATTAAAAATACATTACGATCCGTTTGCTATCGTATGTCATAATGCCAATCACCGCATACGATTGATGTATCACGTAATTTTCTTTCGTATGTTTGCCGATCCGTGCACGGATGTAACGATTCGACCTCAGGTATATGTAAGCTGATCGCTAGTGATTCAAAGATGTTCTCTATCGCTGATTTGAAGACAAACAGGGCGCTTCGTGTACACGAACTGAACTGACAGCATCAGACAGAGTAACGGATCAGTACTTAAGAATAAACAAAAATTCATTACTCGTTGCAGTTCTCTGGTGTACATACACATGTGTAAATATGTATTTTATTTTTATTGCATTCTTCAGATACCAACGCATTGATATTTTACAGCTATTTAGATTAGTGCATCTAACGCACTTATACACATACGAATATACGCTTGATACTTTCTTATCTGTTGCTTGTGTGCATTAATATTTTTATGAGTTTTCTTTTAAATGCAATGAATTTCACATTTTTATGAGTAAGTCTCATATTACAATTTTGTTTCTTACCATTGCACTTGACATTTAGTGAACTGTATATACTTTTTATTTAATTTATTGCTTACATTTTTATGTATCAATGTATTTGTGTCAAAAATTTAATGTTCTACATATAATTCAATCTTAAAGTAATAAGACTTTCATGTTCATGTATTTATGAACATTTTGCAAGGGGCTAAAGTTGTATCTTAACTTTACTTGTATATTATGTTTTATTATTAATATTTTTTAATTATGTCTAACTGGAAGTTCAAATGAAACAGTCACAGTTCTTGTTTCACATTTGGATCTTATATATAAAATAGTAATGATTAATGCTATTATCAAAACTAATGTTAGCGAAACGTGACCACTTACGTGATGAAAATTTATACCTTTTAATTTTATATTTTCTGTTTTGAGGAGTTCTATTTCCTGTTTCAGATGTACAATAGCTTGGGTATTGTTTATTGATGTTGGATCAAAAGGCTTTATTTGTTGTTCTGGGATATCTTCAATATCTTTAACCCAAGAAGAGGATAGCAATTCTTTATAAATTTCTGATTGTACGTGATGAGTTGCTGTTACAGTTACTCCTCCATGTCGGGCTGTAAATCCTTCTCTTATTGTCAATATTCCTTGACTAGGGATTTCCATATGCATTTGTTGATTGTTATCACATTCTAGATTTATCATTGCTTTGCTAAATAATTTGTTAAGCCAACGATTTTGAGAAGACAATTTTATCCAAACATTTTCATTTGTAGACGGTTTGAATTCATATGCTGCATTATTTGTTATGAATTTCCTTCGATTCATCGTACTCAATGCCTGAAAATTTTTGAATTAAAAAATTTGATGCCCAGGAACCTTGCAGTATACACAATTTTTTTGTGCAGCTGTATAAAATGTAGGTGTTCGCTGTGGCTGCTTTTCGTATTGCTTCTAGAGCTTGATATTGCTGCTCCAGAAAACAGAAAACATCATCTAGGCCTTGTATTTCTTTACTTTTTTTTTACGTTCTGCTCTTTTAAACGTAGACTTTGTCTAGTTTTTGAACCACTATGCGAGCTATCATGGCTTGTTCGTCGTCTAAATTTAAATTGAGTCCTTTTGAAGCGTAAATACATTCCTTGGTTGCATCCAACAGCTGCGTCATGCTTGCTGCACTTTCTCCATTTGCTGACGGTAGATCCAGTAGCCTGTCTACTTGTGCTGTAAATTTTAGTCTTCTTCTCTCGTATCTCTCCTGAAGAATTTGCCAAGCAGCTTCGAAATTTGTATCTGTTACATATAGATGTTGAATTAATCTACCAGCTTCTCCACCTAATGATGTCTTCACTCGGAACATCTTTTCCTCTTCAGTAAAGTGCTTCGAATTATGCACCAAACTTTTAAAAAGATCGCGGTTTTGCAGTTTTATATTAGAACACAGTTTTTGTGTTGTATTGTTCCTCTTTCATTTTTCTGTTTTTCGAGGGTAATTGTATATTTTTCTCGAAATTCCTCTATTTGATCCTCAAGAGAGTTTTCCGTTATTTCTTTTAGTTGGATGTTTTGAGTTGAGGATGGAGTCATGTGTAGAAGTTCACGCAAATGAGGAAAGTTCTCTGATCGCCATTCACTTGGGAGTGGCCAGAAACGATTCTTTTACACATGGCTCAAGCAGCTCACTACTTCCTGTCTTTGACCAAGTATCCTATGGGTAGCCTAAGAACATCCGTTCGAAGGCGAGCTAAAGTGAGAAGGCGAAACATCCCCTACGTAGGGTTGTGCGCGGGGTTTGGGACCCGCCACGTAAAAAGTCCCCCCAATGAAAGATTACCAACTGCCTCGGATGAGAGAACTCCCTTTTGATGACGACCATGGCAAACGAAATAAGGATTACGATTTAAGAGCATGCACCTGGAATGTCCGGACCCTTAATTGGGAAGGTGCCGCTGTCCAGCTGGTTGATGTCCTCGCAAAACTTAAGGCTGACATCACCGCCGTCCAAGAAATGCGATGGACAGGACAAGGACGGAGACGAGTAGGTCCTTGTGAAATTTACTACAGTGGCCTTATAAAGGAGCGCAAGTTTAGTGTTGGATTCGTGGTGGGAAAGAAACTCCATCGCCGAGTACTATCATTCACTCCGGTGAATGAACGTCTAGCCACAATCCGCATCAAAGCGAGGTTGTTCAACATATCGCTGATCTGCGCCCACGCCCCGACGGAAGAGAAGGACGATGTGACCAAAGATGCCTTCTATGAGTGCTTGGAGCGCACTTACGAACGCTGCCCCCGCCACGATGTCAAAATCGTGCTTGGCGACTTTAACGCCAGGGTGGGCAAAGAAAGTATCTTTGGCATTGCGGTCGGTAAATTCAGTCTCCACGACGAAACACCCCCAAATGGGTTGAGGCTGACTTACTTCGCCGAGGCTCGAAATATGGTTATCTGTAGTACTAGGTTCCAGCACAAGAAGAAACATCAAGCTACGTGGCTGTCTCCGGATCGAAAAGCCGCCAACCAGATCGTGTCCAGTGTTCTAGACGTGCGTACGCTCCGAGGTCCTAACATCGACTCGGACCACTATCTTGTTGCAGCCAAGATTCGCACTCGCCTCTGTGCAGCAAAAAACGCACGTCAACAAACACAAGGAAGGTTCGACGTCGAGAAGCTGCAATCACAACAGACAGCCGAACGATTTTCTACTCGGCTTGCACTCCTGCTCTCTGAGAGCACTCGTCAACAACTCGGTATAAGGGAACTGTGGGCGGCATTTCAAATTCCTTACGTACAGCTGCAACTGAAACCATTGGTTTTCGGAAAGTGCAAAAGGACAGCTGGTACGACGAGGAGTGCCGTGTGGCAGCGGAGAGAAAACAGGATGCTTACCTCGCAACGTTACGATCGACCACAACACGTGTGGGATGGGATAGATACCGAGAGTTGAAGAGGGAAGCGAGACGCATCTGCAGACAGAAAAAAAAGAGGCCGAAATGCGTGAGTACGAAGAGCTTGATAAGCTGGCCGACAGGGGTAATGCTCGAAAATTCTGCGAAAAAATGCGGCGGCTAACAGAAGGTTTCAAAACCGGAGCATACTCTTGTAGAACCCCCAAAGGTGATCAAGTCACCGATGCCCAGAGCATACTTCAATTATGGAGAGAACACTTCTCCAGCCTGCTGAATGGCAGTGAACGCACAACACCAGGAGAAGGCGAACCCGATTCCCCAGTCGATGACGATGTAGCAGACGTTCTATTTCCCGACCATGAAGAAGTTCGAATAGCAATTGCCCGCCTGAAGAACAACAAAGCGGCAGGGGCCGACGGATTGCCGGCCGAGCTATTCAAACACGGCAGCGAAGAACTGATAGGGAGCATGCATCAGCTTCTTTATAAAATATGGTCGAACGAAAGCATGCCCAACGATTGGAATTTAAGTGTGCTATGCCCAATCCATAAAAAGGGAGACCCCACAATCTGCGCCAACTACCGTGGGATTAGCCTCCTCAACATCGCATATAAGGTTCTATCGAGCGTATTGTGTGAAAGATTAAAGCCCACCGTCAACAAACTGATTGGACCTTATCAGTGTGGCTTCAGACCTGGAAAATCAACAAATCAACAACCGACCAGATATTCACCATGCGCCAAATCTTGGAAAAGACCCGTGAAAGGAGAATCGACACACACCACCTCTTCGTCGATTTCAAAGCTGCTTTCGACAGCACGAAAAGGAGCTGCCTTTATGCCGCGCTGTCTGAATTTGGTACCCCCGCAAAACTAATACGGCTGTGTAAGCTGACGTTGAGCAACACCAAAAGCTTCGTCAGAATCGGAAATGACCTCTCCGAGCCCTTCGATACCAAACGAGGTTTCAGACAAGGCGATTCCCTATCGTGCGACTTTTTCAACCTGCTCCTGGAGAAAATAGTTCGAGCCGCAGAACTAAATAGAGAAGGTACCATCTTCTATAAGAGTGTAGAGCTGCTGGCGTATGCCGATGATATTGATATCATCGGCCTTAACACCCGCGCCGTTAGTTCTGCTTTCTCCAGACTTGACAAGGAAGCAAGACAAATGGGTCTGGCAGTGAACGAGGGCAAGACGAAATATCTCCTGTCATCAAACAAACAGTCGTCGCGCTCGCGACTTGGCACTCACGTCACTGTTGACAGTCATAACTTTGAAGTTGTAGATAATTTCGTCTATTTATTAACCAGCATTAACACCACCAACAATGTCAGCCTGGAAATCCAACGCAGGATTGCTTTTGCCAACAGGTGCTACTTCGGACTGAGTAGGCAATTGAAAAGTGAAGTCCTCTCTCGACGAACAAAAGCCAAACTCTATAAGTCGCTCATAATCCCCGTCCTGCTATATGGTCCAGAGGCTTGGACGATGACAACAACCGATGAGTCGACGTTACGAGTTTTCGAGGGAAAAGTTCTGCGAAAGATTTATGGTCCTTTGCGCATTGGCCACGGCGAATACCGCATTCGATGGAACGATGAGCTGTACGAGATATACGGCGACATTGACATAGTTCAGCGAATTTAAAGACAGCGGCTACGCTGGCTAGGTCATGTTGTCCGGATGGACGAAAACACTCCAGCTCTGAAAGTATTCGACGCAGTACCCGCGGGGGAAGCAGAGGAAGAGGAAGACCTCCACTCCGTTGGAAGGACCAAGTGGAGAAGGACCTGGCTTCGCTTGGCGCCACGTAGCGAAACTAAGAGACGACTGGCGCGCTGTTAACTCGTCTATAATCGCGTAAGCGGTGTCTACGCCAATTAAGAAGAAGAAGGATGTTTTGAGTCTCCCAATATGCTTCTTCCACATATTCAAATTGTATTTGAAGCTTGGTCTTGAATTCTCTCATTTGCTCGAGAGAATTCAGTTCGTTTTGCTCAATTTCGTCAAATGTATTTTTGAGCTTTTTTGCACGCCGTTGATATCTTTTTGAAACGTTAGAAACAGCATCAGTGGGTTCGAACTGATTAGCTTGTTGCAAAGATCCAATCAGCATACTTGCTGCTTACTGCTGAAAGACCTTCGGCAACATTTTGAACTTTTAAATTTTGAATGGAATTTTCCATTATTTGAATTATACGCTCGTAGTAGTTTTTCGCAATGTAATCTTCTGCTTCTTGAGTTTTCTTAGTTATAATCTTGTTATGATTTACTGTAAACTCTTTCATAAGAGTCTGAATATGCTCAATATATTCCAGACATAAAGCTTTTCTAATTTTTCCGCTCAGAATTTTTAACAGATTCTCCATGGTTGCTTCTTTTGGTTGGGTGGATTTTTGATGACGTTGCTGATTCAATTTTATTTTTATTTATATAATTCTTTTTTTTAACACTGTACTCGTTGTTATAGCTATAAGGACGCTTTTAATAATTTTTCGTTTTTTTTTTATTTTGCTAGTAATGCTCTTTTTATTTTAGAGGCATATAATACTTGCAATTAAGCTCTTTCTTTAAGGCTTGATTGACCAAAGGCATCCAGTTCAATAATAGGATCAAAGGACCAAATGTACAGAAAAACAGTCTTCAAATGTCTTCTGTACCGTGAGAGTTTACGTTTGACTCTGATCTTCTCTATTAAAATTTCTTTCCTAGATACATTTCTTAATTCTAATCTCTTAACTATGTACATATTTATGTATGTATATGTGTTTATGCTTAGTGTACATATACAAATATGTGTAAATAAGTATTATATTTTTATTGTATACTTCAGATACCAACGCATTGATATTTTACAACTGTTTAGAAGTGATTCTAAACTTAATGCATCTAACGCATTTATATACATATGTACGTACACACCATAGATATTCTGTTATCACCCTGCCAACCATGAGCGGGTAAAAAAGCAGATAATCAGTGGGTAAGAAAGTGGGTAATGCATAGGGTAATCATGTGTACTTTAACATAGGCCCAACGACAATTTTACCCAGTCACGTACGTATACATGTGATCATACATCTTTGTTGCGCTCATTCAGCAGTGTCATATAAAAAAGTATATCTGTCTTGCTCTAATATCCCCAATCGACGGCTGATGCAGGGTTGCATTTTCTCTTTTTAAATAGCTGATGCTGGTTTGCATTTTAAATAGCTGATGCAGGGTTGCATTTTTTGATTCCTGCTTTTAAAATTCCGTAAAATTTCAAACTAAACTTTTTAATTCTCAAAATTTTTATTTTATTTTATTTTTATATGTTTACAAAAAATGTATTACAATTTATATAAATAAAATTTAAAAAATACTTAATATCTGAAAAAAAGATTAATATTATCTGAAAGAATAAAATATATTAAACACAAATAGAATTTACTCTGAAAGCCAATATTAATTAAATAAAAATAGTGATAAAATCTGAAAAGAAAGAATAATTAAATAAAAATCATAATAATATCTGAAATAAAAGAATAATATTATCTGATTATTTAAAATATAAGGCAAACATTTGTTTTCACATATTATATTGGATTGTGCAGGCCGCCTTAAACGCATAAAATACATACTTATGTACATATGTACATATGTATGTAATTATTTTTGCATATTATGTTGAACTGCGCAATCCAATTTCAAACAACACACACTTTTTCTCACATACTTACTTAACAATTTAAATTTGCTGCTTCTGATGATATTGCTGCTGCTGCTAATTCCAATGCTATAAAAACAAAGTAATTATTTGCAAATTATTTAAAAAAAAATCATTCACTTACCCTCTTGTTGTACGAGCCTCCTTTACGATAGTACGATCACGAGGGACATGCGTCTTTCAATCGTTTTTTTATTACCCTTTTTGGGATTTTCTTTTGTCACTATTGACAATTTTCTCCTTCGCACTCATTCAAATAAATCAAGAGATGAAAGAAACTTTTTTTGTAGTTGTATTGGAATATTTATCTCAAGCGGGTAGCCGTGGTTCGCAGGGCAGTTGCTGCTTGTGTGCATTAGTATTTGGAGTATGTATGTTTGTATGTTTGCATTAGTTTTATGTACATATGTACTAATTTATGAGATTAATTCAATAGGCAATGATATTCACATTTTTATTAGCAAGTTTCATATTACAATTTTGTTGCTTATACTATGTTCGGACCGACAGCGAAAACATGTTTTCGCACGAAAACTTGTGTTTTCGTCCATGTAAAATCTGTCAAACGAAAACACAGTTTTCGCTGAAAACTACTTGAAAACTTACATTCCACTCATTATAATCGGTGCCTGCTCTAGTTTAATCGATGTTTTTGGAAGACATATTTTACCGGCCCTAAATTGTCACTTGATTTACATTTCATACATTCCATATACAAAAACAGCTGCCGCTTGATATTCTCATATTAGGGGGATTCTCTTGCTCTTGCAAAACCTTGCACGGTGCAGAAATTGCGGAATTTTCCTCTTGATGCAACGGCACAGCAACAAACACACGCAGAAAATTATTTGCAATGAATGTAAACATGTCAGACCAAAACCCACGTTTATTTTCGTGCCGTCATATATCACTAGATTCTGCAATGGGTGCTCTCTTGGCTTTGCATATTTCGGTATAGGATTTTTGCATTTAGTGTCATCGTGCAATCTTGCAAAAGCAAGAGAATGCCGCTATTGATAGTCGTCAGTGAAAACTCATCGAAAACACACATTGTCGGTCCGAACGACTTAGATTACACAACATACAAATGTGTTTTCAAAATGTTTTCAATGTCTGTCCGAACATAGTATTACCATTGCACTTGACATTTAGTAGACTGTATTTTCTTTTTATTTCATTTATTGTTTACATGTGTATATTTATGTATTTATGTATTAATGTACTTGTGTCACAAATATAATTTTCTATATATAAACATTTGGTGGCTTTTGACACTGCTAAATTCACATGCCTATTCCTTAGTAAAGTTAAGCCTAATGTGAGGTACAGGAATGCACCGTTACTAAATGCTGCGAACTTAGCTGGCTGTCAAATGACTTCTGTTACTTTTTTTTATAATAATATTTTTACTATGATACATATCAGGTGTACCGGTAATGAAAAGAGCGTTTTTTGTGAAAATTAGTTCTGTTATTTTTTTTATAATAATAATTTTACGATGATACATACCAGGTGTACCGGTATGAAAAGAACGTTGTTTGTGAAAATCAAATACAATATTTGAATGGGAAAGTAAAACAAAATTATTCAAAATTTTAACCATTGCTTTTTACACATTCTTACCACTTTTCTGGCAATTTGTAGATATCATGCCAATAAAAATGTTCGCCTTTTGAAGCAAGCCAATCAGACACCCAATCGAAGTGCTCCTCAGCCAATGCGTGGCGCGTCGATGAAAACAAATGGTAATCGCAAAGAACCTAGTCTGGTAAGGCCCAAAACTTTGATTCTATGCTGAACCGATTTTCCTTTGTGTGCAGGTGCATTGTCGTGTAACAAAATTACTTTGTCATGTCTTCTGCCTCTAACTACATATTTCTAACAGTTTCACCAGGTTTTAGAAGCTAATGATATACCACGCCTTACTAATCCCACCAAACACAGAGCATTGCCTTCTTATCGAATGATTGATGGTTGTCACGGATTATCCCATGATTTTCTCCGGTTAGGATTCTTAATTAATTTTTATCGCTAGTGACAATTCGATGCAAAACTGATTTTCTTTCGTGTCTTTGAAACAAAATTTCGCAAGTGTTTTTTCGGTTTTCCAATTATTATTTTTTCATTCAATTCAATTCATATTGCACCCATTTGCCACACTTTTCGATCTTTCCCAAAGCTTTCAAACAGTCTGAAATTGTTTGTTGGTCAACATTTAACATGACTGCCTTGCTTGCATTTGCTTTTGACTTAAAGTATCAACTTTATCCAATAACAAAATATGATGTTGTTTGTTCAATGATTGTAACCCAGCAAAACTTGTGTGACCGAAACTGCAATACTTTTACACAATTTTTACTTGTTACTAACACTCCCTCACAAATCTTTGAATTGAGTAAGAAGCAGAGAACGTATGTATATTACAGAGAAGGTTCATGATGTGCCGATTGTCGGCACATTCCTCTTTTTGGAGTGGTACTCGTTTCTATTAGAGGATACCATCACAAAAATATTATTAGCGGATTTCACCAATATTTAACATGAGGGCGTCGAAAATAGCAGAATTGAGAATTGTTAAATGAGAAAAGTGATGCTAATTTCAATGTGCACTTACAGATTCGCATATTTACAAAGCGCAAACGATTATGTATGTATGTATATAATTTATAGATATTCTCAATATATTTGATATCAAAGCATATATGTGAGTATGTATATGTGCAATTTGACTTGTATTATGAGGAATTCTATAAAATTTGTTGAAATATGTAATAATGTCATGCATTATTGCCTAAATATTTAATTTATGCACATATGTATGTGTACATGTAAACAGATTTTAAAGAACCATACGCATAATTTTCACATATTCATATATGTATGTAATTTTGTGTGCACGTAAACAAATTTGAAGGAATCATTCGCATAAAGCTTGTAAATTCGTCTACACATAACTTTGTATGTAAATATACTATATACATACACCCGCTGTAACAGAGTTAAAGGGATGCCCAACTTATTCCAGTGTGAGAGCGGCTCAAAATAGGCGTTTTTATAACATTTTCTATTGTCAGATCGAACAAAATAAGAGCTTTTGGGCATTTGAATTAAAACACCCAACATTTATTACGATTGCAAATTATTATAATAGGTTGTCAAAAAAGTCTTGCGGTATTTTCGCTAGTTGGCGCTGAAAGCGCGTAGTTCTAGTTTTATTCGTCGCATCGGGTCATGCTATACCTTTTTGGAAAGCTCATTTCTCGCGCTAACACTAATATACTGGATTTTTAATATATGGCGAAACTACTTAAATCCTTTTTTATGATTTTATGGTATATTAAAACAACTGATTTTCGATCTATCAATATAATATAATAAGGTGAATTAAGCCTGTTAGTTCTAAATTAATTCTACTATGCATCAAATTGCAAAAAGTTTCAAAATAATATATACAATATTCGCATTTTCTTTGATTTTCATTGTTTTACATTTTTTATTAGCAATCTTGACCGGCGGCAACAAATCCTTCCGTTCACATATGTTTTTGGGATAATTTCAATTTGGCCAATCAATCGTTCCAATTACAAAACGTCAAAACCTACCCAATCCAGTCAACTCTCAAAGTTCGGTAGGTGAGCGGTTCTCGCATTTTCAGTGACAGGAGAGTCGGGCGTCTCTTTATCTTTGCTTATGAGTGAGCTTGCATACATATCGATGCAGATTTTTGCGAGCTGCGTAAAAATATTTTAGAATTAAAAAATATTCTTTACATTCCTTGATAAATACAGTCAATTCCGGTCATGTGCCACAATCAAAGATACAGATTTTTGTGGTTTGTTAAATATAAAAATATATATGGTACATAAGCGACTGCGGATACTTAAACGAGTCGTACTTAAAACAATAATTTCTATTTATTTCAAAAAACAGAACGTGAAATGCAGCAAGATACAGGCAATTAAGAGAGAATGGCACCTAAGCGGAGTACTACTTAACGGGGATTGACTGTACACACAAATCAGAAGAATATTGAATATTTTCTGGTAGAACCCCAAAAGGTGATCTAGTGACCGCTGCTCAGAGCATACTTAAATTATGGAGGGAACACTTCTCCAGCCTGCTGAATGGCAGTGAACGTACAACGCCAGGAGAAGGCGAACCCGATTCCCCAATCTATGACAATGGAGCAGACGTTCCATTGCCCGACCATGAAAAAGTTCGAATAACAATTACCCGTCTGAAGAACAACAAAGCAGCGGGGGCCGATGGATTGCCGGCTGAGCTATTCAATCCACAAGAAGGGAGACCCCACAATCTGCGCCAACTACCGTGGGATAAGCCATATATAATATATGGCGATGCCGATGATATGATATCATCGGCCTCAACACCCGCCCCGTTAGTTTTGCTTTCTCCAGACTGGACAAGGAAGCAAAGCAAAAGGGGTCTGGTAGTGGACAAGGGCAAAACGAAATATCTCCTGTCATCAAACAAACAGTCGTCACACTCGCGACTTGGCTCTCACGTCCCTGTTGACAGTCCTAACTCTGAAGTTGTAGATCATTTCGCCTATTTAGGAACCAGTATAAACACCACCAACAATGTCAGCCTAGAAATCCAACGCAGGATAACTCTTGCCAACAGGTGCTACTTCGGACTGAGTATAATTGAGAAGTAAAGTTCTCTCTCGATGAACCAAAACCAAACTCTATAAGTCGCGCATAATTCCCGTACTGCTATATGGTCCAGAGGCTTGGACGATGACATCAACTGATGAGTCGACGTTGCGAGTTTTCGAGAGAAAAGTTCTGCGAAAGATTTATGGTCCTTTGCGCGTTGGCCACGGTGAATATCGAATTCGATGGAACGATGAGCTGCAAGAGATATTTGATGACATTGACATAGTTCAGCGAATTAAAAACAGCGGCTACGCTGGCTAGGTCATATTGTCCGAATGGACGAAAACACTCCAGCTCTGAAAGTATTCGACACAGTACCCCCGGGGAAAGCAGAGGAAGAGGAAGACCTCCACGTCCGTTGAAAGGACCAAGTGGAGAAGGACCTGGCTTCGCTTGGAATATCCAATTGGCGCTACGTAGCGAAAGAAGAAACGTCTAGCGCACTGTTGTTAACTCGGCTATAATCGCGTAAGCGGTGTCTACGCCAGTAAAGAAAAAGAAGATTTAGTTAGTTACAATATACATGTTTTACTCCATTTAACTGTACCAAGCAATATGGTCCTCTAGAAAACTTTTCCGCTTATAAGTTTGAAAATCACATACATTATTGCAGATTTTATTTGCAATAAAATATCTAAAATTAATTCGTTTAAATAGATTTAAAAAAAGAAAAAAACTCTTATTGTTTTAGTAAAAAATTAAACCCCATAAAAGTAACAGGCATGACAGACGAATCTGGTATCGCTAAAAACTACTTTCAAGAACTATTGGATTCGTCATCTGACCTAGGTATTTTGTTGGGAAATAAATTAGATCCACAACGTCTTCAAAAGTAAAAGGCAAATGTGAAATTGCCGTTTTTGTTTTAAATTATTTTTTCGCATTTGTTATTGTATGTAACATGTATGCAATTTGCTTGTGGATGGAAACGGTAATACAACACCGTTCTAAAATGTATTTCTTAAAAAATTGTAGTTTAATACATATGTTTATATCTTTAAAAACTATTTCCACCCAACTAGAAGAATTGACTTCAAGAGTTGGTAACATGGAAATGAAGATGGACAGCTTTATTAAAGAAAATGTAAGTTTATGTCCATAAAAAATTTTATTCTTCCATAAGTATTCATCATTACAAAGAGAACGTATTGTTTAGTTATTTTTGTTTAAGCATCATTTAAGTATTCTCTAACTGTACTTGTTCTCTTGCCAGATAATTCAAAAAAGCGAAGAAATGGACCAACGAAAGACCGTCCCGTCCGCGAATGCAAGCTGCTAATTCGTAAAGTTTACCAATCAGTATACCGACTGACTGGCAAAGAAATCGACACTGGCCGAACTGAAACTGCTTCCACTCTTAACAACAGCTTTGGAAATGGACGAAAAACTAAAATGCGAGGAATTTGCTACAGCAAAGGTTACAATTTCTTCAATAAGCAATATTTAAACTTTTACATAACGTTTTCAATTTACAGAAACAGTTTATTTTAAGTATGAAAAGCTGTTCTTTTTATGTAACTGGGACGGTAGGGGAGGTAAGCAACCGCTATCGAAATTTCTACTAGTGTCCAACATATTATATGGTAAACCGTCCACGCTTTACATACATAGATAGTACTACTACATAATACCATCTATATGATTTCTATTAGTTAGATTATAACTATTAGTTAATGAGAAGTTGAAGCAACCTGTGTTAGTTTACAAAAAAATTAATCAAAATGCATTTCATCTGTTATTAAAATATTGCTTTTTAGGGGAAAAATACTTTTGAATTTGAGATGTGCACCAGGGAAATGAGCCGAGTCGAATCGACAGACAGCTTAAGGGATTGTATAGTTTATTATGAACCGGTTCTCAAGCGTGAAAAGACAAAAACGTCGGCTGGCAAGGTTTTGGCATCGGTCTTTTTAGATGCACATAATATTCATCGAATGATTACTGAGCGAGTTTTATGCCAGTCTTTTGGGATGCACATGGTAATAATATTCATCGAATGACAGTTTTAATCCATTTCACTGCGTATTTGGTTGCAGTTCTATTCTACCATTTCCAATATTTAGCAATTTTATTATCTTTTAGGAAGGACCACTTTGAAATTGTACGCATATACTTCAGCGTTGTCATTTGTGTCCTTCGCCCATAATCTAGCAAAGTAGCCACAATGCCTTGACGACGAAAATTTACATGCCATTCAGGATGCCTGGTTCAGGAGTAACAATCAATATAACTCATATACTACGCATGCGTGCATATTAAATTTGTGTTCTGCCGCGTTAGCTCTGTGTTGTTATTTTTTTACTTATTTCTTTCTTTTTGTACAGTAATAAAATTTTCAATGATTCTTTAATGAATTTTAAGCAAATTCTTATGATTTGAAATATAATATTTTATTAATGAATTGTATAGAATTTTAACATAAATAGACAATGTCCCATGTCCTTCTGGTTCACAAATTTCAGCCAAATCGGTTCAGCCGGGCTTGAATTAGAAATAGTGTAACAAACACGTCTTTTTTTTATATATAGATTGTTATTTTCCTCACTAGAGAGCTCCGATAATAAAAGCGTCCGATCGCTGCTAAATTCAAAGTGCTGTAGGGTGAACCACAACCTCCGATGAGCTATTTATAGGCACGCTCCCGCCGCCCTGGAAGTGCAAGCGTAGAGGCCCATTCGCATAAATCTTTCGTTCGCTTTATATAGAGAAACTTTGATATTTGAGAAATTTTGATACTTAAAAATTTTAATTAAACGTGTTAGCTCTCACTTGATAAATGCTTTTAATAATTCTCTTTTGAAAATAATACTATAATGCATCACGTTACAAAACGTTTCGTCAAATTTACAATACATTCGAATTTAGCATTTTCTTCATTTTTCATTGTTTTACATATTATAGTAGTGGTCTTGAATGACGGCAACAAATCCACCGTTTACATATCAATCTCGGGGTACCAAAAAAAAATTTACAAATTTTCATCAAATCATCACAGTTGCAAAAATTTGCAATAACATATCGGAATATGTCAACGCATATACGGGAAAGGAACACGCGAGCACAACCGGACCAAATTTGTCAATCAAACTTTTATGTGTGAAATTCATTTTAATTCATCATTAAATTACATCATCATTACATCTCATATAAAACGCGTTTTGTCTAACTGGATTTACATACATCAGGTAGAGTATTGTCTTTTTCAGGATTTCAATTTTATTTTATTTTATGTATGCAGTTATCCAAATAACTGTCGGCCGCTGTTGCTAAGGTTTAGAAGAGTGACGGTGCACCATAACGTACAATTCCAGAAAAGACTGCGGTGCTGGTACAGTTACAGTGGTGTATTCAGGGCGCAGTTACAGGTATCGTTGTAATATAACGCCAATTAACAACAGAGGTGGCGTGTAATACCGTTTCCTTTTAAATTAACTGCAATTTTAAATAAAAAAGGGCAATCCTATGCGCTATATGGAAGAATGATTAAAAAGAATGCGGTACCAATCAAACAAAAGAATAAAATTATTATTGACGATAAAGTTAACCGTGGACAGTAATTTACAACCAAAGTGCATTTAGTTTTTCGAGTTACAAAGGTCGATTGGTGAATTCTAGAAATATATAAACAGCTTATATCGTTTTAAGCCCTTCAGTCTCGTGTAAGTATACATATGTATACTCGGAAAGCATATGAAGCCAGAGGGAGAAGCACGACCAGGAAGAAGGGTAGTAGATAGCCAACAAACCAAATTATCAGCAGTAGTAACCAGTTTGAACGCCTAGACCAATGCAGTGGCGCATTTAAAAGTCGTAACGGAAGAAAGTGAGTGGGATATTGTACGACTGCGCAACAACAAACCATACGTCTGGTGTCGAAGTTTTGCCGCAAATCACGCTCACGGCGGATCCTAAGAAGTGAGCCAAAGTTTTACATCCCATTCGAATGATCTGCCAGTGTTTACGGGCAACGCTATTCGCTATTGATGGCTATTGTTCTCAGTCAACTTTAAGGATATAATAGAAGCAATCTGCTATATGAAGTACCGAACGGAATTGCTGAACTAGAGTTTCATTTTGAACGACAAGATTTACTAATTAGGAGCCAGCTGAGCAAAATTGCGAAATGAAATTGCTTGCGAAACAGTAAACTTTCAATCTGTACGGGCGTGTCTTGATGCGCTCCGTAAAAACTTTTTAAAAACAAAAACAAAAAAAAATAAAACAAAATAAACAAATATTGCAAAAAGTGCATTAAGTGCAAGCCTTGGGAAATAACGCCGAAAGTGTTTATCAAAACATAAAAAACACAAAAAATTATACCTTTTGCAAACAATAAAAATAAAAACAACAAATAAATGCGAAATAAATCAGAACTGTAAATAAAAATATGGAGGAGTGACCAACACTTTCTTAAATTCACATACAACATCATACAGAATTCAAATAATATTTTAAAATTGACATTGAATTTTTCTTAGAACAAACACCAGAAAGTTGTTCAATTTATGATTTTTAGCTTTTGCTATCGTCGCGAAAAGACGTTTGCTGGCAAAGGCATGCTCGGAGAGATATTACGGGTTTTATGAATTAATCGAGGTCGCTTGTGGAATTTGCGCCTGCGTTTACGAATGAAATCGTTTTTGTTGTAAAATTTACTACATTTGGGCTTCGTCAATTTGGCTGCCATATTGACTTGTGATGCTTCTGATATTTGAGACAATTGTTGTTTTTGTAGAACAACGTTTCAATTTTTTGCTGGTGACATATTCACACGAGTACCCATATGAATGTTTGTATGCTTGTGCATTATTTGTTCGGCAATGTATACAAATACATGTACATATAAATATATATGAATGTATGAACAAGCAGATCAATGCGCGAGTTAATACTTTAACCCTTAACCACAACCTTATATTTCAGTAAACCATAAAGAGTAATAACAATATACCATCCTTGGCAAACAACACGCTTTCATAGAAAGAATACCATATCAAGCAGCGCTCCACGAATACAACTGGAGACCGATCTTTAGTAAAATAAATCAACAAATAAATCAGCAAGATGACTGAAGAAGCAAATTTAATTGCATTAACCTACAGTATCGCCCGTACAATGCAACATAATTCACGCCATCAGAACCTCGAGTACATTCCACGATACAACCATCATCAGAATCACAATTTCAGCAATCAACACCAGAATAATTATTCTTGCCAGTAACAACCACCACGAAATCCGCAGCCTCGACAGAATTATCAAAATCCATTTAAGAAAGTAGAAGGAGCATTGGGATACAAATGAGAACGAGATAATACAAGTCATGCTAAAATACACCCGAAGAATCAACGGGTCAACCAAATTACACACGATCAACAAGCAAATACAGAATATGAACAGGAAGAATATTTTTTTATTCTAAGGCATGGGTTACCAACGCTTGTAAGGACCACAGAAGAAGGTAACTGCAGAAGAAAATTATGGAAATCACGCAAAAAGGATAGAAGTAGAAAGTAAAAAACAAACCGCTACTTTACACGGTAAATCATGAATTAAATATAAAAAGAAAGTGAATATAATAGCATTCAGTATGGAATTTTTAGAACTCGATACCTTACAAGATTTCGATTTCTTGATAGGAACTAAAGGTTTAAATGAAAACAATGATAGATACAGAGAGAAATGTATTAATTGTGAAAAAGAATAAATTAACAAGAATAAATTATATGATAGGAGAAGAAATGTATAAACAAGAAATAAATGAATTAATGAAAAGAAATGAGCAGAGTAAAACATTACCCAACGTAACTACAGTAGAGGCAGAAATCAGAACAGAAACAAATAATCCTATTTGGGTCAGACAGTATCCATACCCCCAAGCGGATAGAGCATTTGTAGAAACTGAAATAAAATAAATATTAGATAATGAAATAATACAGCCAAGCAAAAGCCTGTACAATTCACCCATATGGACAGTTTCTAAAAAAGGGCATGACGAGCAAGGCAACCCAAAAAGACGCATGGTTATTGACTTCCAGAAGTTAAATGCGCAAACAATCGTTGATAGATATCCCATTCCGGACATCACCATGATGCTTCAAAACTTAGGAAAAGCACAGTACTTCACAACGTTAGATTTGGAATCAGGATTACATCAAATTAAAATAAATAAAGAAGATAGGAAAAAAACAGCATTTTCAATAAATAATGCCAAATATGAATTTCTACGACTACCATTTGGACTGAAAAGCGCACCGTTGACTTTCAAAGATGCGTTGACGACATCCTCAGACCATTCGTAGGAGTATGCGCATACGTGTATGTATATGGATGATGTCCTAATATATTCAGCCAACCCTGAACAATATATGAAAGATATCACCAATATAATACAAACTTTACACGCAGCCAACATGAAAATCTCGGATGAAAAGTCAACATTTTTTCAAAGACAGACAGAATTTGAAAGACTTAAGATCTTTCTTGGGAATGACCTCATATTATAGAAAATTTATAAAAGGATTTGCATCCATAATGAAACCATTAACACTCTACCTACGAGGAAAGAATGGTAATATTTCAAAGAACAAAAGTAGCTCAGTACATGTAAAATTAGATTACAAAGCACTTAAAGCAGTTGAAACACTAAAAAATAAACTAAAAGAACACAGAATTATTCCAACCAGATTTTGGAAAAGGATTGACTACAGACGCAAGCAATCATGCGATTGGAGCTGTATTGTCACAATCCAAGAAACCTATAGCATTCATTTCACGTACATTAACGCGAACTGAACAAAATTACTCAACAAACGAAAAAGAAATGTTAGCAATCGTTTGGGCACTCAAGAAACTTAGGAATTATCTGTATGGTCTCACTAGTAATACTTCTATTTACACCGATCATCAATCCCTAATATTTTCAATATAAGAGGACAATCCTAATTCAAAATTAAATCGATGGAAAAATTTTATAGAAGAATACGGAGCAAAAATTAAACATATTAAGGGAGATTTAAATGTAGTAGCCGACGCACTCAGCCGTCAAGTAAACGGAACCACGAACGAGTCAATACACTCGCAGGAATCATCCTCGCCAATCAGAATTAAAGATGTCAGCGCTCCACTAAACCAATTTAAAGCACAAATTGTGATAAAAAAAAATGTAAACAAAATGCACTAGAAAGAGCAACAATTTTTGCAAAACACGAGAGATTTTATGTTAATTACGTCACACCACAAGACTTGATAGATACACTAACAAATATTATCAAACCTAATATCACGACCGCATTTCACACTACTCGTACACTAGAAATTCATGATATTATAAACTTTTCATTTAATATAGAGAAAAAGGTTTTTTGTCAAAATCTATTAAAAGACATTACGAGTGAAAAAGACAGAGAAAATATAATTAAACATACGCATAAAAGAGCACAGGGAAAGGCAAAAAATAATACATTAGAGAAACTAGAAACTTGCTATTGGCCAAATATAAAAAATGATGTAGTCCGACTAACTAGAAATTGTAGCATTTGTAAAGAGAACAAATACGAACGCCACCCGACAAAACAAGTTTTTGCGAAAACACCCATACCCGAAGGTATAGGCACACAAATACAAATTTACATATTTGAAATCGATGGAACAATGTATCTCTCATGCATAGATAGATACTCAAAATACGCATATATGAGAAAATTAAACGACAAAAGAGAATTCTACAAAATATTAGAGGAAGTACTCATAGAAATATTCCCATTTTCTAATAAACTAATGACAGATAATGAGACTATATTTAATAGTATAGCAGCAAAAGCTCTATTCCGACGGTATATATTGAACATTCAATGACTGCAGCAAACCATTCAACATCGAACGCTCAAGTTGAACGGCTGCATTCAACCATTCTGGAAATTACTAGAATTCGCATTAAACAAAATAAATCAACCGCGACTGAAGAACTATTCAACGCAATCAAGGAATACAATAGGACAATACATTCCGTCACAAAAAGGAAACCTATCGAATTATTTTTTGAAAGGAGCAAGCCTGAAGGAATAAAAGAACTGATCGAAAATAAGCAGGAGTATATGCTATCATACCACAAACAAAAAAACGAACATAAAAGGAATATAAAACAGGACAAACAATTTATGTGAAACAAAACCGACGACATAAAACAAACCCACGCTATTTGAAGAAAACAGTACAAGAGAATTGTGAGGACACAATTTTAACAACGGAAGGGAAGATCGTACACAAGGACAACCTCAGAAACAATGCTGAAGATAACGCTAACATTATTCCTAGCAAAATCCTTAGCTCAGGAAATAACCGACTTACAAGATCGCAAGTACGTGCTAACCGAGGCTGACCCATCATTTTTGTATCAAGAACTTAAACAAAATACTTAAACCATACTACGAGATCGCCGAATATAAAGAAGAGATGCCTAGTGAATCCTCAGAAAACAACTACTGAATAATGGACGAGCCAGACGCTCAAGACGATCTCTTGATTTCTTAGGATCGATTTTGAAATTTATCACAGGAGTCCCAGACCACGACGACCTGATTGAAATTAAAACAATACTCAACGACATAATTGAAAATAATAACAAACAAGTACAAATTAATTCCAACTTTAAAATAATGATGAAAACAAAAGATTAAACAAAAAGTTATATTGCAAGAATTATACAAGGAGTTATTTGACTTAACTACGACAATTAATTTCGCGAAGAGCGGAAATTTTTATTCAGCAGCAATAAATACGGACGAGATTGAAAGGATATTAGAAAATGAACAAACTAGTATACCGGTTATTGACATACTCGAATATGCAGACACGCATGTATGTAGGTAGATTAGACGACACTTTCATTGTAATTTATAAATATCCAGTCATTGAAAAAAATACGCAACATACAAAGTTACTCCATTATCCTATCGTCAAGGCATTTTGGATATGAATAAAATCGTAAGTAAATGTGAAGATAAAATAATATTAACATCTAAATGTAAAAATAATTTAAGTAAATATATTTGTAAACAAGAACCTAATGACAATTGTACAATACCAATGATCGAAGGTAACGAAGCCCATTGTAGTGTTATCCAAGAAAATAACGCACCTATTATAGATTTAGGAAAACTTATTACAAGGAAAACTTATTTTAAACGAAAAATCAATTGAAGGATTGAATTTATTCCAATTTAATGAAACAATTATTATTGACTCAGAAGTATTCCACAACAAGGAACAAGAAATTAAAGATTATATTATAGCTAATGGAAACGAAAGAATTCACATTCTTGAAATATTGGAATCAGAAAACGAATATCAATTTGACAACATTAAAAAATTAAATAAATTTTTAATACCATTTGAAGAACACCCAATCAAGAATATGTTCATAACTATAGGAGTACTTGTAGTCCTAGGATTAAGTATATTTGTAATATTCAAACTATATATAATTTATCAAAAAACTGTATATCTGAGAAACTACAACGCTACCACAGAACGAGTAAGAATGACTCATCTACTCAAGACTCAAGTATAGACCAGGAGATCTATTTTTCACAAGAGGGCGGAGAGTTAATACTTTAACCTTTAACCACAACCTTATGTTTCAGTAAACATTAAAGAAAAATCATCAAAACAACTTTATCTTAGAATAATAGAAGCGCACTATCAGTACAAGAAACAATAACAACCCAACTAGTTATTTACTAGTTGTTGCTAATTAAGTGAAATTGTTGGTACTAACAATTTCCATATATTTAGTGCCTTTGAAAAAAGGCAATATAGAAAAACAAAAATTCAGTCCTGCACTGAAAAAAGTTTTATAGAAGTTGTAAAATTATTGTCAAATAAAAACAAGAACTATTATTCCTATCAACTGAAGAGCTCTAAGGGCCTAGTTGTTCTAATTAAGGGTATAGAGTCCGCCGTAGACTCTAGTGAAGTCAAAGAAGCATTGGAAGAATGCGCTTTTGATATTAAAACAGTTGTAAATATATTTAATAGAAACAAACTACCACAGCCAATGTTTAAAATTGAATTCTTGCCGAACTCAAATCAACTTAAAAAAATGAAACACATCCAATATATAATTTGAAATATATGCTGCATCGTAGAGTAACTGTTGAAGAACCACATAAAAGAAACGGTCCGGTACAATGTACTAACCAAATATATGGAGATTTACATCCCACTTTTAAATGCACCCTTAGAAAAGACGAGTTAAATAAAATATGCAGCAGTTGTGGAGGAAATCACACTGCTAACTACAAGGGTTGTCCTGTATATAAAGATTTGAAATCTAAGTTGTCACAGGACATTCAATCACGTCGTAACCAAATGTTACAAATATCCCGTAATGAAATTATAGCAACCTGAGATAAAAGTTCAAATCCTATTACTTCTAACAATAATATTATGCTAGGAATTTATGTAAATGTGGTGAAAGGCAACACTGTACAAATGCAACTGCCGCAAAATGCTTCAAATGGCGGTATTGATATACTATTAATCTTACGCAGTATATGAGACAATTTATGTAAAAAATGAGCTTACTAAATATCTGTATATGGAATGCTAACGATGATAACCAACATAATTTAGAGATTATTAGATTTCTGTCGGAAAAAATATAGATGTAATGATTTATTGGAGGATGGAGACATGTGTAGAAGTTTACGAAAGTGAGGAAAGTTCTCTGATCGCCATTCACTTGGGAGTGGCCAGAAACGATTCTTTTACATATAACTCAAGCAGCTCAAAACTTCCTGTCTTTGACCAAGTATCCTCTGGGTAGCCTAAGAACATCCGTTCGAAGGCGAGCTAAAGTGAGAAGGCGAAACATCCCCTACGTAGGGTTGTGCGCTGGGTTTGGGACCCGCCACGTAAACAACAGTACCAATGAAAACTAAACGACAGCCTCGGTTCAGAGACCCCCCTTTTGATGATGACCATGGCAAACGAAATAAGGACTACGATATCAGGTCATGCACCTGGATTGTCGGGTCCCTTAATTGGGAAGGTGCCGCTGCCCAGCTGGTTGATGTCCTCGTGAAAATAAAGGCTGACATCACCGCCGTCCAAGAAATGCGATGACCGGGACAAGGACAGACACGAGTAGGTCCTTATGAGAGCTGCCTCTGCCACGATGTCAAAATCGTGCCTGGCGACTTTAACACCAGGGTGGGCAAAGAAGGTATCTTTGGCACTACAGTTTGTAAATTCAGCCTCCACGAGGAAACATCTCCAAATGGGTTGAGGCTGAACGACTTCGGCGGGCCCGAAATATGGTTATCGGTAGTACTAGAAACCAGCATAAAAAGATACATCAAGATACCTGGCTGTCTCCGGATCGAAAAACCACCAACCAGATCGATTATGTTGTGATAGACGGAAGACACGTCTCCAGTGTTTTAGATGTGCGTGCGCTCCGAGGTCCTAACATCGACTCGGACCACTATCTTGTTGCAGCCAAGATTCGCACCCGCCTCTGTGCAGCACAAAACGCACGCCAACAAACACAAGGAAGGTTCGACGTCGAAAAGCTGCAATCACAACAGACTGCGGAACGATTTTCTACTCGGCTTGCACTCCTGCTCTCTGAGAGCACTCGTCAACAACTCGGTATAAGGGAACTGTGGGACGGCATTTCAAACTCCTTACTTACAGCTGCAACCGATACCATTGGTTTTCGGAAAGTGCAAAAGAACAGCTGGTACGACGAGGAGTGCCGTGTCGCAGAGGAGAGAAAACAGGCTGCCTACCTCGCAACGTTACGATCGACCACAACACGTGCGGGATGGGATAGATACCGAGAGTTGAAGAGGAAAGTGAGACGCATTTGCAGATAGAAAAAGAAAGAGGCCGAATTGCGTGAGTACGAAGAGCTTAATAAGCTGGCCGACAAGGGTAATGCTCGAAAGTTCTACGAAAAAATGCGGCGGCTTACAGAAGGTTTCACGACCGGAGCATACTCTTGTAGAACCCCCAGTGATCTAGTCACTGATGCCCAGAGCATACTTAAATTATGGAGGGAACACTTCTCCAGCCTGCTGAATGGCAGTGAACGCACAACGCCAGGAGAAGGAGAACCCGAATCCCCAAACGATGACGATGGAGCAGACGTTCTATTACTCGACCATGAAGAAGTTCGAATAGCAATTGCC
This sequence comes from Bactrocera tryoni, assembly GCF_016617805.1. Lineage (NCBI taxonomy): Eukaryota > Metazoa > Arthropoda > Insecta > Diptera > Tephritidae > Bactrocera > Bactrocera tryoni. Next base: position 14,728,814 of record NW_024395824.1, on the reverse strand, counting down.
CGCCTGAAGAACAACAAAGCGGCAGGGGCCGACGGATTGCCGGCCGAGCTATTCAAACACGGAGCATGCATCAGCTTCTTTGTAAAATATGGTCGGACGAAAGTATGCCCAACGATTGGAATTTAAGTGTGATATGCCCAATCCATAAAAAAGAAGACCCCACAATCTGCGCCAACTACCGTGGGAAAAGCCTCCTCAACATCGCGTATAAGGTTCTATCGAGCGTAGTGTGTGAAACATTAAAGCCCACCATCAACAAACTGATTGGACCTTATCAGTGTGGCTTCAGACCTGGAAAATCAACAACCGACCAGATATTCACCATGCGCCAAATCTTGGAAAAGACCCGTGAAAGAAGAATCGACACACACCACCTCTTCGTCGATTTCAAAGCTGCTTTCGACAGCACGAAAAGGAGCAGCCTTTATGCCGCGATGTCTGAATTTGGTATCCCCGCAAAACTAATATGGCTGTGTAAACTGATGTTGAGTAACACCAAAAGCTCCGTCAGAATCGGGAAGGACCTCTCCGAGCCGTTTGATACCAAACGAGGTTTCAGACATCGTCACTCACGTCACTGTTGACAGTCATAACTTTGAAGTTGTAGATAATTTCGTCTGTCTTGGAATGGAACCAGCGTAAACACCACCAACAATGTCAGCCTAGAAATCCAACGCAGAATAACTCTTGCCAACAGGTATTACTTCGGACTGAGCAGGCAATTGAGAAGCAAAGTCCTCTCTCGATGAACAAAAACCAAACTCTATAAGTCACTCATAATTCCCGTCCTGCTATATGGTGCAGAGGATTGGACGATGACAACAACCGATGAGTCGATGTTGCGAGTTCTCGAGAGAAAAGTTCTGCGAAAGATTTATGGTCCTCTGCGCGTTGGCCACGGCGAATACCGCATTCGATGGAACGATGAGCTGAGCGAGATATATGACGACATTGATATAGTTCAGCGAATTAAAAGACAGCGGCTACGCTGGCGAGGTCATGTTGTCCGGATGGATGAAAACACTCCAGCTCTGAAAGTATTCGGCGCAGTACCCGCCGGGGGAAGCAGAGGAAGAGGAAGACCTCCACTCCGTTGGAAGGACCAAGTGGTAAAGGACCTGGCTTCGCTTGGAATATCTAATTGGCGCCACGTAGCGAAAAGAAGAAACGACTGGCGCGCTGTTGTTAATTCGGCTATAATCGCGTAAGCGGTGTCTACGCCAATTAAGAAGAAGAAGAATGATTATATCAGAAACTCATTTAACAAATAAAAATAGTTTCAATATATCGGGACTTAGACTATATGTTACAAATCATCCGGATGGAAATGCGCATGGTAGCATGGCAGTGCTGATTAAAAATCGTTTAAGCCACTATGCTCTAGAATCTCATGCTACACCACAGTTACAAGCTACAATAATATCACTAAAAAATCGGAGTTGTGACTTAAATCTTACGGATATGTACTGTCCACCTCGTTTTAAAATTACAGATAGCGAATTTAAAGACTTTTTTGAAACACTATGTCAAAGATTTCTAATAGGTGGAGGTTATAACGCAAAACACACGTACTGGGGCTCACGACTAATTAATTCGAAAGGACGACAGCTGTACTACAGTATTATGAATAAGCATAATAAGCTATACATAATATCTCCTGGTAAGCCGACATATAGTACTGGCTCAGTGATAGAAAAAAATACCAGACTTAATAGATTTTGCTGTAGTCAAAAATATAGATAGATCGCTTATGAGAGCTGATACATGTACAGACTTATCATCTTATCCTGTACTAGTAAAGTTATACGAACAACCCATGATATTTAAGCTAAAAGTTTCTCTTACATCACATAAAACTAACTGGTTGAAGTATAGAAAATATATCAACAGCCACATCAACATTGATTGCAAAATAAATACAGGAAGAGCCAATGATGAAAGTATCGGGTGATTTTTTAAGAGCTTGATAACTTTTTTTTAAAAAAAAACGCATAAAATTATTAGATAATTAAATGATGTAATAACTAATGCAACTGTATTGGCAACACCAAAAAGAAACAATAAGCCAGTTGGTTTTAGAAAGATCATCAATAATGAAATAGAGAAACTTATAAATGAGAAAAGGAGAGCTAGACATGAATGGCAGTTAAATCGCTCTCCTTCAACTCTGCTTCAACTGAAATCTGCTGTACGAAAGTTTAAAAAAAGCGTTTAAACGCGAGGAGGAATTCAACACCGAAATATATATAAAGAAGCTGTGTCCTAATTCAAACAAGCAAAATTCTCTTTGGAAAGCCCATAAGTCCATGAAGCCACCAACCGACTCCAACATGCCTATACAAGACACGGGTGGAAATTTGGCTCGAAGGCACGAGGAAAAGGCTAATTGTTTTGCAAATCACCAAGAAAAGGTATTTCAACCTAATTCGCCAAAGAACAACCTTAAACTTTCACTTACCCAACACAGCTAAAAAGTCGCTCGAGTCTTTTAAGACTTCACCTCCCAAAATTATTGTAATCATAAAAAAAATTAATCCAAAAAAAGTCGCCGGGACATTTCCCCAAAAATGATAATTGAGTTTCCAAATATTGCTGTAGAGGTGCTCTCTTTCCTCCTCAATGCAATTCTTAGTTTCGGATACTATCCAATTTCATGAAAAAAGGCGTAGATTATCTTGATAGATAAACCTGGGAAAGACTTAACACAGCCGTCTTCATACAGACCAATCAGCCTTCTACCCTGTCTTTCTAAAGTATTTGAAAAAGTATTACTATCAAAGATGTCTCCTTTCCTCCACGAAAACAATACAATACCAATGCATCAATTCGGATGTACCACAGGGCAGCGTTTTAGGTCCAACTCTATACATCATACATACAGCAGATCTTCCAACAGCTAACAATGTATTAACTTCAACTTTTGCGGATGATACAGCTATAGTGAGCCGTAGCGATTGCCACATTTTAGCATCAAAAATACTAGCGGAGCATTTAAGTTCTGTCGAAGAATGGCTAGCGAACTGGCGTATAAATGTGAATGACGGAAATGTAAGCATGTTACGTTTTCACTGAGACTAAAAATGTGCCCGGCAGTAAAATGAACAATATTTTAGTACCCCAAGCGAATGAAGTAACATATCTTGGTATTCACATAGATAGAATGCTCACGTGGAGAAAACACATCTCTAGTAAAATAACATGTCTGAAGATTAGAGCTGCAAATTTAAATTGGCTTTTAAATAAAAACTCAAAACATAGCCTAGACAATAAAGTGCTTTTATGTAATGTATTAAAGAGCAATGTTTCACCGAAACAGCTCAATCACTCGCTTGAGCCTTTCTAATTTTAAATAGATTTAAGATTTTATAATTTATTGTTAGGCTTAAAAAAAAGCAGATTCAATATATAAAATAATATTGAACCCGGCAAATGGTAACTATAAAACCAAACGCAATAGTCAAGGATTATTCACTCGCCAAAATAGTGTGTCTAATGCCATCAGCACCTACAAATAATCGAGGCCAAACCATAGATTGGAACAACAACATAGCTGCCGCTTAATGCTTGTTGCAAACGAACCCATATAAGAATATCAGCTTTGAGTGTTACGGCTGTGAAGGCATACATTCTGTTCCTAACTGTGCTACTTTCAAAGCACTAGCCGTTCGATATCGCTGGGGTAAGGTCAAAGGACTTCATCTTTGCTTTTGCTGTTTACGAAGATAATATAATATACTTCATCGCCGTTCGAAGAAGAAGTGCGGCATTAATGGTTGCCACAGACATCACCATCGTTACCTATGTGAGGAACCAAATCCAAGTCCACCGGCGGGTACCGTCCAGAATCAAACCGTCTTGAAGAGATGCGGAGTCCACCAGAGGACCTTATTTTAAATACTAATATTTGCCAGTTTCATTATTCGGTTCAAAAGGTAGTTGTTTTGCCATGATAGATGAGAGATCCGCAATATCCCTAATAGAGGGCGACGTCGCCAGTCTTAACAAGTTAACACTCCAGTGGCATCGGCAAAACTGCGCAACAGAAGAATCGTTGAAAGTGAGCACCGAAATAAGTGGTAAAGGTATGCCAGAACAATACAGCATGAGAAACCTATGCATCCTGGGTAGTCTTAATTTGCAATTCCAGTCGTTAAAAAAAAGCCCATTTTAAGTTTTTACCACTAGAAAACTACCAGCTCGTTACGCGGTAATTGTTATTGCGTCTGGATAATACTTTGCTAAGACTACCGTTAACAACCGTTCAAGCAAGCAACAAAAATCCCTTAGCCATTAGCAGGAAGTTGGGTTGGATTGAGTATGGTCCAACTATATAAACAACATACTGATGCCATAGAAAATAGAACTCCCGTGTTCGGACTTACAGATCGGCCAATCGCTTAGTAGCCAATACAAATTTGCAAAGGCGCTTAATATCTACACCCACCAGTTCGGTAGGATGTCTGAAGGTATGTGCCCCCAAGTGTCTAAGTCTTACCCTCCCAAATGCGGGACAGTAGAGAAGGAAGTTCTGGCTAGTTTCTGCCGCATCTTCTTCTAAGCACCTTCTGCATACGGCATCCGGTAAGATTCCCAGTCTTACAGCATGCGTGCCATGGGCCATGGGCCGTCAAGAGCCCCACTACTAAAGAGAGGCTAGCCCTACTGAGGGCAAAGAGATCGTTAGATCTTCTGTGATCTATCTTGGGTTAGAATGCTTTTGCGACCGCGCTCGTGCCAATGCTGGCCCAGCTGACACAAGATGATACAGGAGCACCGACCCGTTCTCATTTTACGGATAGTGATTCTAGGGTGCTCTTCCTTGCTAGCTCATCATCTTTGCAGTTTCCCGCTATTCCGCTGTGGCCTGGCACCCATACAAGCCTTATAATATCCTTAACCAGCCCAGTATCTGCTCTGCTATCTGAGTGGATGATCACTTCCCTGAAGGTGGACACCTTCCGGAGTAGCAGATCTGCTGCTACCTTGATGGCTGCAACCTCAGCCCGGAAGACACTGCAGTAGTCGGGAAGTCTGAAACTGTAGCTGATATAGAGCTCTCGACAGTAAACCCCTCCACCAACCCTCCCCCCAAGCCTTGACCCATTCGTAAAGAAGCTTACTGGCCCCCTCCTCTAACGGCTTCTTCCCACCCATAACTCCCGCTTCGGTAAATGGGCAGAGAAGGAACCGCGGGAGTTTGATATGGCGACTCCATGATCCAGATGATCCGGTATGCAGTCAAAGCTTGTAAGGATATCTGAGTGTTCACGCTCACGCAAACACGCTCCTTTAGGAACCCAGATTACCTGAGTCTAATAGCCGCTTTTGCGGCCACACACCTTCCGGCAATGTCCAGAATTGCATTAAGTGCCATGGTTGGGGTGGACCTTAATGCACCGCACATGCTGATGAGCGCAGCCCGTCGAACGCTTTCGAGTTTCTTAGCAAGTGTGGTCCTCTGTAAAGCCCTTCACAACATAAAGACTTCATAGAACATTAGGGGCTTTACTATGGTGTCATAGAGCCAGAGGACCACCTTCGGTGAGAGGCCCCACCTTCTGCCAATAGCTCCTCTTCTGCAGTATAAGACTGTCGATGCCCTTTGGCTCTCTCCTCGATATTCGGCTTCCATGAAAGGTTCTTATCCAGGATGAGCCCTAGATATTTCACTGTATACGTTGGTTGCAGGCGAATGCCTCCCGTTCGCGGCAAGGGTGCCACTGGGATCTTATATCTTCTACTAAATAAAACCATTTCTGTTTTATTCGGGTTGATGGCGAGTCCACTTCCGACCGCCCACTTTGTTACAATGCTGAGATATCCCTGCGTCAGCTCGTATACGGTGCTAAGGAACTTTCCTTTGACCATAAGTGCTACATCGTCTGCATAGGCAATCACCCGACAGCCCAGATCCTCTAGTTTCTTAAGAAGGTCGTTAACGACTAGGATCCATAGAAGAGGAGAAAAAACCCCGCCCTGAGGGCGGTTCCCCTGTTCACATTTCACCGCGCGCGCGCGCTCTGCCGCATTCTGTTTCGACCACTCTGTCACACAGAAGACTGAAGATGAGATGCTTGAGGTTCGATTCGCCTCCAAGAGCATCTAGAGCAGTTATGACTGCCTCCGGAAACACATTGTTGAAAGCTCCCTCAACATCAAGGAAGGTCCCAACAGCGAAATCTTTAGCCTGAATGCTTCCTCCAGCCATGACACGATAGTGGGCAGGGCAGAGTCGACCGACCTGCCTTTACGATACGCATGTTGCGCTCCTGATAGGTAGTCTCCTTAAATACAAGTCCATCAGTCTCTCCAAAGTTTTAAGCAGAAAAGAGGAGAGACTGATGGGTCTGAAATCCTTGGCCGTGACGTGGGAGCCTCTGCCAGCCTTCAGCATGAACGTAACTTAGACTCGTCTCTAGGCCTCCGGGCTGTAACCTAATCTGATGCAGTTCGCATAGATCGGTAGCAACCAGCTGCATGACACCTTAACAGCCTGCTGCAGCTGTGCTGGTATGATGCTTGAACGGTTTGAACGAATTAATCGCCCATGTCAAGTGTCGCTCATCCAGAAGGTCGGCAGAGGCCGTGCATTCAGCATGCAACTCTCCGAGAGATGACTCTATAGAGGACGTGCTGCTAGGGAAGTGAGCATCAAGGAGCATCCGAAGTTTATCTACACTGCTCAGGGCCCACTTTCCGCTTACATCCTTGAGATAAGATATTAACGAGAATACTCCTGAATCTAGAGGACTCGCGGCAGCCCTCCACTTTTTTGCAGAAGGTCTTCCACGAAATCCTCTTAGCCTTCCTTAACTCGGACTTGTATATCGACAGTCCTGTTTTATACAACGCCCAGTCGTCAGATAACCTACTCCTACGGGCCCTGTGAAATAAGCGTCTCCAAGACGCCCTAATTTCCGACAGCTCCATATACCACCATTGAGGTTTCCCTCTGCCCTTCGGTGTTTTCAGTGGGCAGGAGCTCTCTAGTGCAGTAATGCACGTCGAGCTGAAGACTTCGACCCACCCGTCCACCACATCGGCGGTGCCCAACATGTTCACCCCCGGTGCGCGTGGAAGAGTTTGCCGAAGCCTCCTGCGGTAGCCTTCCCAGTCCGTGTTCCTGGGATTCCTGAAAGATTTCCTAGGCGGACCTTCTCCGACTAAACTAAAACCGATATACCTGTGATTAGAAAAGGAGTGATCGTCGAGGACTCTCCAGATTGAGAGCAGCAGGGCAATCACGTCAGAGGCCAGGGTGAGGTCAAGAACCTCCTCCCTGCATGCGGTCACAAAAGTTGGAGAATTTCCCTTATTACAAACGCGAAGATTTCGCTTACAATAAAATCAAAAAGCGACTCACCTCTAGTGTTGGTATTCGAGCTCCCCCAGATTGAGTGTCGCGAGTTGGCGTCCGAGCCGATGATGACGTCGGCACCATTCCGGGACGCTTCAGCCAAGGTTCTCCTTAGCAGTACGGGAGGCGGCTCCACCGCATCATCGTACGGCATATACGCAGAAATAATCCAGACATTTCAGGTATCGCACTCCAGTTTTGCTGTTACTATGTCAGCATTGCTAAAATTAGGTAAAAGAAATACCGTTAATTAATTTCTGGCCAGCATACAGGCTCTGTTTTTACCTGCATCATTGGTCGCCAGCAGCTTATGGCTCTTCGTCCTCAAGGCAGAGATCTCGCTACCAGTCAGCCACGATTCCTGGATCAGGACGACATCGGCTTTGTCTTGCTCTAGACGAAGCAGTAGATTGGTGGAGGCTGCCTTTGAGTATTCGAGGCTAATCTGGAGGAATTTTATCATTCAGACACTTCTCTAGGAGCGCCAGTTCAGCGCTCATGTCGTGATCGACCCTCACCTCCTCAAATAATTGTTCGAGGCTGAAGGCGGAATCGCCAATCGACGAGCCGCCTCCAGAACTCGCCACGTCCAAGAGGTTTGGGTCGTTTTCCATGGTCGTTTGACCATCGCAACCGCCGTCTGACTTCTCGCCTGCATCTGTAGCTTGGGTGCCATCAGCCCTGGTATCCGTTGGGGGTACCTTTAGCACCACCATTTCGAAACCATGGCTGAGGCCTCCCTTGGTTTTGCTGAGAGGACCGATGGACTCCTCGTTAAGCATTATTAACGTTAAGCATTATCAACGCTCGCCGATATAGTTCATCGGTTCTCTCCAGCCTTTTAACAATAACTTGCAATACTTGAGGATTTCCTCAATCTCATTTGCAGTGGAAGGTTCAGCCGGCAGCCAGACGCGAGCCCTAGGGCGAAAGGAAGGTCCGCTGTGTCCACGGCTTCCAGTCTGGCTCCCTTCCAATCCTCCCCCACCTGAGATACTGCCTCCTTATAGAAGAAGGCCGGTCTTTCATTGGCACACATTGTCAGCTTGTGCAGCCCATGGTCAGTTACCTGACCAGCATGCTTGCCACCGTAGCGCTCTACGATTTTTGCCGCCAGTGGACGGTCCGACTTCAGCTTCCTAGCTAAAGCTCCCCTGCTAATGCCGAAGCGATTCCGCCGTGCACGAAGGCTCCACCCTTCATTACCTCTTTTGTCGGCGGTCTTGCGCCGGCTTCTCCCATTCTACCGCCTGATGAGGAGACTCCTACCGAGGTCTTTGTCTTATCGCTGCAGCTACTCAGCGACGGTTTCGTCGCCACAGGAGCAGCAGCCCCGCCTGGGACGAATCTGGGTGTCGCTTCATGAGTTAGTCACGGAATATTTTGCCACGGACCATTTCGGAATGAGTGAAGCACGCCAGACAATAGAGTAAAAATACACGACGCATGGGTAAACGTTTTGAAAGTGGACTTCTTTGAAAAAGATTCCACTTTCAATTTCAGATAGTTACTATATGGCCTACAAACGTCTAATAGGTAGGGTTACCATATTCCCTGATTTGTCAGGGAGTTCCCTGATTTTGACCATCGGCACTGATTCCCTGATTTTCGCGAAAAATGCTCTGATTCCTAGGTTTCCTCCTGAATCGGCCATTTTTGTGCGTGAAAAAAGTGAGCATCACAGCGTTTTAGTCTACTTGGGCGTTTTGAATTTGGGCGCCACGCGTATAATGCATTTACATGAATCATATCATTCATGGTTGCGTTCCAAAATTCGACCAAGTTCAACTCGTGTGGGTTTTGTTCGGTATAAAATTCGTCGGTTGAAATTGAAGACAAGGCCAGGAGCGCTGCCTGCTATCCGTAAATATATTTGCTTTGTTTATATTCCCGCGGTTTTCTAATAGAGTTTCGTAGGCTTTTTCTATGCCTAGTACTTCTGCTTGGAAGATGCTAGCCGAGTTCGGTAGACGTATAGAGAGAGATATGCCAAGATCAGCGGAGAATACCCCCGTTCCTACTCCGCAGTCCATTTTGGACCCGTCGGTATAGACTGAGATGGTATCCTCCTCTTCTATTGAACCTCTTCTCCATTCTCGTCAAGATGGTATCCTCACCTGGAAGTGTCTATTGAAGTCCAGCTTTGGGAGAATGTAGTCTAATTTATTAATGGTGAGCTTATTTAGGATTACACTATGTCCGTAGTTCTGCTGTTTCTAACCTCCCAATTCTTTTATTCTTGTCGCCGCAAAGCTGCTGTTTTTTGAATTGGTAGTTGATGCAGGATCACGTTGAGCGCATCAGTCGGACATGACCTGATTGCACCAGTAACACTCGTCTTTGTATACCATTTAATTTTTTAATGTTGTATTGTTTGTTTAGCTCTGGCCAACATAACAGAGCTCCATATGTAAGTATAGGTCTTCTGACCGCCGTATACATCCACATGACTATACTTGGTTTGAGGCTCCAATTCTTGTTGACGATTCTCCTACAAGTATAGTAGGCCATGTATGCTTTGTTTATTCTTTTTTCTATATTTATTTTCCAGGACAGTTTGGTGTCAATCTCCACCCCCAAGTATTTAGCTGTGGGGGATAGAGTGAGTGTTGTACCGTTTAGCACCGGAAGTTGAAACTGAGGTATTTTGGTTCTGCTTGTGAATAGCATCAGTTCTGTTGTTAGGGTTAACTCCTAGTCCATTATATTTAGCCCATAGCTTTAACCTTCGAAGTTTCTTAGGTACTTTGTCGAACATTGGCCAGTTCACAATATACCTCCTTCCACGGTGAGCTACTTGAAGAAGTCAAATCTTATCTTGTTATACACACCGAGTTAAATAGCTGTTTGATCCAATTTAATCGTGTTTCTTCATGCTTTTGAAAGAAAACACACTGCTTACCTCACATCGTTACGATCGACCACAACACGTGCGGGATGGGATAGATACCGAGAGTTGAAGAGGGAAGCGAGGGCATATGCAGACAGAAAAAGAAAGAGGCCGAAATGCGTGAGTATGAATAGCTTGATAAGCTGGCCGACAGGGGTAATGGTCGAAAATTCTATGACAAAATGCGGCGGCTTACAGAAGGTTTCACGACCGGAGCATACTCTTGTAGAACCCCCAAAGGTGATCTAGTCACCGATGCCCCGAGCATACTTAAATTATGGAGGGAACACTTCTCCAGCCTGCTGAATGGCAGTGAACGCACAACACCAGGAGAAGGAGAACCAGATTCCCCAATCGATGACGATGGAGCAGACGTTCCATTACCCGACCATGAAGAAGTTCGAATAGCAATTGCCCGCCTGAGGAACAACAAAGCGGCAGGGGCCGACGGATTGCCGGCCGAGCTATTCAAACACGGCGGCGAAGAACTGATAGGGAGCATGCATCAGCTTCTTTGTAAAATATGGTCGGACGAAAGCATGCCCAACGATTGGAATTTAAGTGTGCTATGCCCAATCCATAAAAAGAGAGACCCCACAATCTGCGCCAACTACCGTGGGATTAGCCTCCTCAACATCGCATATAATTTTCTATCGAGCGTATTGTGTGAAAGATTAAAGCCCACCGTCAACAAACTGATTGGACCTTGTCAGTGTGGCTTCAGACCTGGAAAATAAACAACCGACCAGATATTCACCATGCGCCAAATCTTGGAAAAGACCCGTGAAAGGAGAATGGACACACACCACCTCTTCGTCGATTTCAAAGCTGCTTTCGACAGCACGAAAAGGAGCTGCCTTTATGCCGCGCTGTCTGAATTTGGTACCCCCGCAAAACTAATACGGCTGTGTAAACTGACGTTGAGCAACACCAAAAGCTCCGTCAGAATCGGAAAGGACCTCTCCGAGCCGTTCGATACAAAACGAGGTTTCAGACAAGGCGATTCCCTATCGTGCGACTTTTTCAACCTGCTCCTGGAGAAAATAGTTCGAGCCGCAGAACTAAATAGAGAAGGTACCATCTTCTATAAGAGTGTAGAGCAGCTGGCGTATGCCGATGATATTGATATCATCGGCCTTAACACCCGCGCCGTTAGTTCTGCTTTCTCCAGACTGGACAAGGAAGCAAAACAAATGGGTCTGGCAGTGAACGAGGGCAAGACGAAATATCTCCTGTCATCACACAAACAGTCGTCGCGCTCGCGACTTGGCACTCACGTCACTGTTGACAGTCATAACATTGAAGTTGTAGATAATTTCGTCTATCTTGGAACCAGCGTAAACACCACCAACAATCTCAGCCTAGAAATCCAACGCAGGATAAATCTTGCCAACAGCTGCTACTTCGGACTGAGTAAGCAATAGAGAAGCAAAGTCCTCTCTCGACAAACAAAAACCAAACTCTATAAGTCACTTATAATTCCCGTCCTGCTATATGGTGCAGAGTCTTGGACGATGTCAACAACGGATGAGTCGACGTTGCGAGTTTTCGAGAGAAAAGTTCTGCGACAGATTTATAGTCCTTTGCGCGTTGGCCACGGCGAATACCACATTCGATGGAACGATGAGCTGTACGAGATATACGACGATATCGACATAGTTCAGCGAATTAAAAGGCAACGGCTACTCTGGCTAGGTCATGTTGTCCGGATGGATGAAAACACTCCAGCTCTGAAAGTATTCGACGCAGTACCCGCCGGGGGAAGCAGAGGAAGAGGAAGACCTCCACTCCGTTGGAAGGACCAAGTGGAGAAGGACCTGGCTACGCGTGGAATATCCAATTGGCGCCACGAACGACTGGCGCGCTGTTGTTAACTCGGCTATAATCGTGTAAGCGGTGTCTACGCCAATTAAGAAGAAGAAGAAACAGTGGCGAATGGCAGAAATCTCAAAGGATCCATCAGGATTCACGATGAGGCGGGGCGTAGAGGCACCCTTTGCTATTCACATACAATTTGGAAACAGCGCAAACCTCATCAGAGTATTAAACGCATATACGGTGTTTAACTGAGTTAAGCATCCACCCCATCTGCCCGGTAAAATTGGCGCATTCTAATACAACAGCGCATTTCACCACAGCTGATGACACTCAACACAACTCACCACACTCTACAACAATCAACCCACTCAACAAAAGGGATGGGAAAAAGGGAAAGCTGACATTCGATTCGATACTGCGCAGGGTCAACACTACATTTGACTCGATCGTCATCGTTCCACCCGCGCCGACAGCGATCCAACACATCCTTTTCGATTCGACGCGACATATTATTGAGCAAAACATTGTACAACAAAGGATAATTTTAAATAAATTGTATAATACCTTTTAAATACACAACTCTTTTTTTTCATTTTAAACACTCGCGCGAGTTATAGATTAAATACGTTGTTTTCTGTTCTGTAGTAAGAATCAGTCTGACTCTGCCATCAGATCAGCAACTCGAGTCTGCCGCAATGTGTGGGTGTACCGCACATTCCAACAGACTCAAAATATGCTGACTCTGCTATTTTGGTCACGTACTGGCTGATCATGCGATGTGGTACACAACTGCATGCCGTCAGATGTAACCTGAGATGTAACTCCCCCAGAGCCACTCTGAGATGTCTCCTGACTTCTTTTATTTATGATTTTCAAACTTATCTTTTCATTTTTTCTTTTACATAAGTAAATAGTAACAATAATTATACTTATTAATATTGTTATAAATAGTGAGGCACTTATGCCATAGTATACGTTTTTATGATATTTTAGTTCCTCTATTTCTTTAATATTCTTGAAATGATTTGGTACAATATCTTCAAATTTTGACTCATAGCTTTGGTTTAAGATTTTTACAGGATGTATCAGTCTATTAACTAATTTAGTCTTGTTGTTACTAAATTTTTCTTCATTAATTTTAATTTCACGTTTCTCAAACTTTAAAATATAGTTATTTTGCAGTACAAAATCTCTGTCATCACAATTTTGTGTAAGTTTCAAATTTTTTGCATTCTTGATGATCAAAGTATCATCGCTTATTTCTTGTATTATTGTAGTATTGTTATATTTAAATTCACAAGCGTTAAAAAAATACAATTCCTACTTAATTTTAGTTTTCTTAATAACGTATTATCTTCATATTTATAATGTTTTTTATTTATTGTTACAATTTTTTCATCCTCATGAACTATTTGCAATTTTCGTTTGTTTGGTAGAGGCATAATTAATTTTACATATACTTAAAAAAAAAACTCTTTGATATTTGAATGGCGAACACAATTGCTTCATTTTTGAAAACTACTACTCCTACCTTGGCTAGTTTCAGTTTATAAAAATCTATGTCAAAGCTATCTATTTCTCCTTTAGTTAACATCCCCGGGTCTATTAAATTGTTTTTAGCGGCGGCTATATTATTTTGAACTTCATGTATCTTCCTTCTATATGTCTTAATTTATTCATTTGATCATTGTAAAAAACCAATTTCGCTAGCTCTCTATCCTCCTTTTGAATCTGATTTATTTCTTTTAATATTTTACTCTTGTCATTCTTTACTATTGTTTTCATTAAATTAATTGACTCGTTAAAATGCTCATTTATTATAATATGCTTATTGATATTTGTAATTGCATTGTGCGAATTTCCCTCTATTACTTCTAAATGACTAATTATATCCTGTCGGTCCTCCTCGTCCATTACCCCGAACAACCATTTATACATTGTCCCTCCTATATTAATTAAACCTCTCTTCTTTCTTTCCTCTTCTTGGGAGTAATCGATCTAATTTTTGCTTTAATTACTTTAATTTCGTTAAAAAGAAGTGCCTTGTTACTTAGGTCTGCTTGTCTTATGTTTTCTTCCATTTCCTCCACCAAACTTGTTAGCTCTTTCGGGTGTTTAATATGTAGTATCGTATTTACTTCGTCAACGATTTCTACTTCGTCGAGTTGGATCATGGTGTATCCTGCTTCTTCAACTATTGTTGTCACTTGTAAGAGTGCTGCCACCAATGTCATAGTTACTAAAAAACACAATTATCCCCATCATCTGTAAAAATAAAATTATTTTATAACGGTTTTTTTTATTGTTTTTTTTTATGTGTTATTATCCCCATTAAATGCCCTTAAGCTAAATGTATCTTCATCCCTCTCGTTTGGGGTTTCAATATTTGCCAATTTCATTGGTCTTTTTATATTAGTCGCATGAACGTTCTGTTGTGGATTAATTCGGTAATACGGTTGATCTTTATGCCGTACTCTTTTGTAATTTTTTATCGGTCCGGTCGATCTCAGTTCTATATAGTCTTCTCTGTACCTATTTCTATTGTGTATGGTGAGTTGTTTCTTCTGGTCTATTGTATTTTTTAAAATGGTTGGATCAATACTATTTCTTGCGTTATTGGGTGTACATTTTATGGTTGAGTGATAGCGATCATTATAGTTATCTATAACGATCTGTATCCTCATTTCTGTTGAGAGACTTGGATCCTCAATTCCTGTTCGTTTTTCTAACAAGGTTGAGTGTAGCCTCTCAATGTCTGCATTACCTGTATGAGAGTTTGGTTTTGTTAAGTGTACTTCGACTCCTTCTGTATTTAAGAACTGAATTAACTGTTCGGCCCTGAATTCGTTGTCCATGATGATCTTCTTTGGTTTCCCAAATTTCGTAAAATGTTGAATTATGATGGCCTTCTTTGCCCTCCAATTTCTGTCAATTATATTGTATGCTGCTGCAAATTTTGTTAGTTTATCAATTACTGTGACAAATGACTGCTTTTTAAAATGAAAAATGTCCACATGTATTATTTCATTTTTAGCTGAAGGTGTCTCTGTTAATTTGAACTTCGGCTTTAACGGTTTCCTGTCATATTTAATTTGCTAGCATTTTTCGCAATTACCTATAATTAACTATACATGATCCTTTAATTTTGGATAGAATATTTTATCCTTAAGTGTATTGTAAGTCTCGTTTATTCCGCTATGCGGATCTTCTTCTTGTATAATTTCTGTTGCTGTTTTTGTACATTTTATGAATTGCACCTTGCTATTACAAGAAAACATGCTTATCAGTAGTAGTTGAATTTTGTGATAATCGGTATCCTCTAGTTCGGAAAAAATGCCCACTTTGCCCTTGTCAATATGTCTTCGGAAAATATTTTTCAATATGTTCTCCGTATGAATAGGGTTGATCTCAATTACTTTCCTTCCATGTATTATTTGAACTTCAGTTTGGGGACTATATGTTATTATAATTTGGGTCTTATACTTGTTAACAATTTCTTCTTTTATGAAGAAGTGTTCTAATAGTTCGTCTTCTGCGGAATGTATTGTATCTGACATTTCTAAATTGGATGCTTTATCATTTCTTTCGTCGATTTTTGGAGAATTTTCAATTCGGCTTAAAAAATCTGCTACTACATTATTTTTCCCTTTCTGATATTCAATTTCATAATTAAACTCTTGCAGTTCCAATAGCCACCTTTGGTGCCATTGTGAAAACTCCCTTCCTTTATATTTATTATTCAAAAATACTATCGGGCAATGATCAATTATAATTTTAAATTTTGTGCCATATATGTACGGCCTGAAATAGGTTATTGAATATATAATGGCTAGGAATTCTTTATCTGTTGTAGCATATGTATTTCCCCAGCAAAACTTCGCTAACGTATTCACCAACACACAAGCAAATCTTAAAAAAAAAATAAAAATTTACGTGAATGTGAAAACAGGTCACATGATGGGAATATATTGCGTACACCCTCCCTCTACAAGAATGGTTGTGCTATATGCAGATATGCATTGTAGTCGTTTGATGTAAGAAGTAATCAGTAGAAGTAATCAGTATATAACAAAGTGGAAAACTGCATTTCTCACATTTGTGTGAAAACTTGTGAAGTGAATAGACGTGCGCGCGCATCTTTAATCGTTAGTTAAAAAAAAAAAAAATTAAAAATATTGGAATCAGCTATACACTTTGACAGCGACAAAATTGAGGCAAGTATTTATTATATAAATCACTTATATTATATTATAAAATTATATTATAAAATTTTTTCCTATTTTTGTGTAGATGTATTTGTAATGGAAGGACGGCCAGGTTTTGAACGGGCATTAAGAAGAGTGGTGGACCTTAGCCACAATAGGTACCGCCAAAACAAATTATCTTTAAATAAACGGTAAGTTATTTCTTTTCCAAAATTTTAGTAATAATTAATGTTTTATAATTCCAGGTCGGAACAACAACAACCAAAGTAGGTGCAATTTTTAAATAATGTATGGATGCAATTATTTTTATTTTTTTTTATTTTTACTTATTTAAATATGTACTATATGTAATATATATATGTTATATGTACGGATGTAATGAATAATAAAAATAACCTGTATTTGTTTTATTTTATATGGAGGATGGAGTCATGTGTAGAAGTTCACGCAAGTGAGGAAAGTTCTCTGATCGCCATTCACTTGGGAGTGGCCAGAAACGATTCTTTTACACATGGCTCAAGCAGCTCACTACTTCCGGTCTTTGACCAAGTATCCTCTGGGTTGCCTAAGAACATCCGTTCGAAGGCGAGCTAAAGTGAGAAGGCGAAACATTCCCTACAAGGGTTGTGCGCTGGGTTTGGGACCCGCCACGTAAAAAAAACACCCCCAGTGAAGAGCTATAACCAGCCTCGGATGGGAGACCCACCGCGATGTCTGAATTTGGTATCCCCGCAAAACTAATACGGCTGTGTAAGCTCCGTCAGAATCGGAAAGGACTTCTCCGAGCCGTTCGATACCAAACGAGGTTTCAGACAAGGCGATTCCCTATCGTGCGACTTTTTCAACCTGCTTCTGGAGAAAATAGTTCGAGCCGCAGAACTAAATAGAGAAGGTACCATCTTCTATAAGAGTGTAGAGCTGCTGGCGTATGCCGATGATATTGATATCATCGGCCTTAACTCCCGCGCCGTTAGTTCTGCTTTCTCCAAACTGGACAAGGAAGCAAAACAAATGGGTCTGGCAGTGAACGAGGGCAAGACGAAATATCTCCTGTCATCAAACAAACCACCAACAATCTCAGCCTAGAAATCCAACGCAGGATAAATCTTACCAACAGGTGCTACTTCGGACTGAGTAGGCAATAGAGAAGCAAAGTCCTCTCTCGACAAACAAAAACCAAACTCTGTAAGTCACTTATAATTCCCGTCCTGCTATATAGTGCAGAGTCTTGGACGATGTCAACAACGGATGAGTCGACGTTGCGAGTTTTCGAGAGAAAAGTTCTGCGAAAGATTTATGGTTTTTTGCGCGTTGGCCACGGCGAATACCGCATTCGATGGAACGATGAGCTGTACGAGATATACGACGACATTGACATAGTTCAGCGAATTAAAAGACAGCGGCTACGCTGGCTAGGTCATGTTGTTCGGATGGACGAAAACGCTCCAGCTCTGAAAGTATTCGACGCAGTACCCGCCGGGGAAAGCAGAGGAAGAGGAAGACCTCCACTCCGTTGGAAGGACCAAGTGGAGAAGGACCTGGCTTCGCTTGGAATATCCAATTGGCGCCACGTAGCGAAAAGAAGAAACGACTGGCGCGCTGTTGTTAACTCGGCTATAATCGCGTAAGCGGTGTCTGCGCCAATTAAGAAGAAGAAGAACAGTAGAGCCTGGGTCGACCAATGCACTCCATTTTTGTTGAACAAAGTAAGTGAAATTAATATTTTATTTTGATTTTCCGAGGCTAATTGGTAAAAAATTCCTTGTTGTTATTCATTTCCTCTGTCCTGCTCACAGCATCAACATCCATGGGTGTTGGGCCATTTGAACGTCTTGTTTGTCGAGTTCCGGTCTGTATATTTTGTCTTGCTAAATTACCATAGCCGTTATTATTATTATTGATATTAATTATTATTACGATATTGATTTGTATATTGGCCTGAATTTCCTGTCCGATAATTAGTTTGTCTCTGTGGATTATTTGGATGATAATTATTTTGCCCTGAAAAGTCAGTATTTCTTTGTGAGTATCGTCCCGAATTATTTTGTGCATAATAACGATAATTGTTTTTATCGCCAATATTTTGTCTCCTAAAGTTGTTTATTCTTTGATTATTTTGATTTTGGTTACTATTAAAATTTCTTGCCTTCTGATTAAATTGGCTTGAATTTCTGTTTCTTGTTAAAAATATAGGATTTAAATTTCCATCGTCTAGCCCTATGAAACTGTATATAATTCCTGATAACTGAATCAATGAAATTGAGTTCTTTATTGCATAAGTACAAGTCTCCGATGTGATTTGCTTAATACGTTGAGTAAGCATACGTGAAAAAATTTCCTTCATTGCCTCCCAGTTTTCATCCAGAGCTCCAAATTCAGTTATAGCATCAATTATTTCATTGATTCTCCTGCTTAACTCACTAATGCTACCTACTCGTAATGTATTTATTTCTCTAGTTATAGTCATCTGATCTTTTCTTGGCTTAAAATGTTGTTTAAGTTTTATTTTGCAATCTTCCCAACTAGCTGGTGGGGCAAGGTGCAAATAGTTTTTTGCTTTCCCGCTTCTTTTTAAATCATACACTACTCTAAAAACTTCTTGTTCCTGGTTTAAATAATCCCTCAGAATCCTATCTATTGCCTCAATGAATGCTGTCAATTGGCCCTCAAAAGAATTTACATACTTTAAATCTTTTTAAATACGTTGTCTTATTAACCTCTGATTATACTCTCGCAACAAAGTTGCTAAGGAGAGTATTATAGTTTTGTTCACATAACGGTTGTTTGTAAGTCCTAAAACTAAAAGAGTCAGATATAGGGTTAAATATACCAAAGTGGTCAGGGTGACGAGTAGAGTTGAAATCCGGATGTCTGTCTGTCCGTCCGTCCGTCTGTCCGTCCGTCCGTCTGTCCGTCCGTCCGTGCAAGCCGTAACTTGAGTAAATATTGAGATATCCTGATGAAACTTCGTACACGTATTTCTTGGCTCCATAAGAAGGTTAAGTTCGAAGTGTGGGCAAAATCGGCCCACTGTCACGCCCACAAAATGGCGAAAAAAGAAAACCTATAAAGTGTCATAACTAAGCCAAAAATAAAGATATTAAAGTGAATTTTGCACAAGGCTTCGCATTAGGGAGGGGCATATTTGGACGTAATTTTTTTGGAAAAGTGTGCGTGGCCCCGCCCCCTACTAAGTTTTTTGTGCATATCTCGGAAACTACTATAGCTATGTCAACCAAACTCTATAGAGTCGTTTCCTTCAGGCATTTCCATATGCAGTTAAAAATGGAATAAATCGGATAATAACCATGCCCACCTCCCATACGAAGGTTATGTTGAAAATAACTAAAAGTGCGTTAACCGACTTACAAAAAACGTCAGAAACACTAAATGTTACGAAAAAAATGGCAGAAGGAAGCAGCACCCAGGCTTTTCTTAAAAATTGAAAATGGGGGTGGCGTCGCCCACTTATGGACCAAAAACCATATCTCAGGAACTACTCTATTACATATTCGGTATGTAATATTTTCTTAACACCCTGATGACATGTACGAAATATGGGTGAAATCGGTTCACAACCACGCCTTCTTCCAATATAACGCTATTTTGAATTCCATCTAATGCCTTCTCTGTATAATACGAGTATATACATTAGGAACCAATGATGATAGCGGAATAAAACTTTACACAAATACGGTATTTGAAAAATATGTAAATGACGGATAATGAAATCTCGATTATCACTTTATCATGCGAGAGTATAAAATGTTCGGTGACACCCGAACTTAGCCCTTCCTTACTTGTTATTTATAGCATTTAATTCTAACAATTGTGTAATTGCTACTACACAGTTTTCTAAATTCCTATTAATATGAGCCATTTTATTTAAATTGTTTTCTTAAAATATCAATATTTAATTTATTCTTACAATACTTTTCTGCACTATAGCTGCTGCTGCTGTTGTTGCTGTTTATGTTGTTGTTTTTTTGCTAAAGCTGCTGCTGCTGTCTCCGCTGTTGATATTGTTGTTTTTTTGTTGTTAAAGCTGCTGCCGCTGTCTCCGCTGTTGCTGCTGTTGCTGTAGTTGTTTTTGTATTAAAGGTAATGCAAATGCAGTAATCCAATGGAATATTTTAGAGCTCACTTTTAGGGTTTTCAACAGTTTTCTTTATTTTTTCTCAAAATAATTTTTGTTTTGCACTTTTCACAAATTCTTTCACTTTTTGAATTTTGTTTTTGCTTTTGCTATAATTTTCCAACTCAAATGTATTATTTTGTTCTGCTTTGGGATTTATATGATTAGCTGTATCTTTGCCACTTTTCTTTTAATAACAGTACTTTTGTTTAATAATAATTTATTTAGCTTTTATTTAGCTTTTCTTTGCTAGCTGAGCGGAGCTGAGAGAGAATATGGAACCGTTCCGTTCGACTGCGCCAGTTATAGATTAAATACGTTGTTTACTGTTCTGTAGTAAGAATCAGTCTGACTCTGCCATCAGATCAGCAACTCGAGTCTGCCCCAATGTGTGGGTGTACCGCACATTCCAACAGACTCAAAATATGCTGAGTCCGCTGTTTTGGTCACGTACTGGCTGATCATGCGATGTGGTGCACAACTGCATGCCCTGAGACGTAACCTGAGATGTAACTCGCGAGTGTAAGTGCATATTGAGTCACCAGTTTTTTGTATTCCCCAATAAAGTGGGTCGTTAATTGTTCATGGTCCTTCGAGCCATAGTGAGAGGCAGAAATTGTGCGGTGAACAAAAACCAAAAAAAGAGCAGTGCAGTGACACCAACGAAAAAAAACTAAATGGACACATGTCTATATAGATTATTTAACACAGTGATGCACAAATGTACATACATACACTTGTGCTCACATAATTAAGTCACATAAACGTTAGGGTGAACAAATTCATAAATGTTGAACTTTATTGATAAATCGAAAAAAAGTTTCTCAAATTTAAAAGAAATTACTTAAACTTTTTTGTATCTATAGTTTTTAAAGCTTAATTTTTATGTAAAAGCAAAAATCTGACAATGAGGTGACAAAAACAAGAAAACCGAAGAAAAATAGTGCAGTGACACACAAAATATATCCATATACAAGTTAAAAAACGTTTCGTTATTTTTACTAAAAAAAATGTTTTCTGGGAGCTATGCTCCTTTATTGAATTCCACTTAAGAACTAAAATTTACAATTAATTATACTTAACTCTAGACCTATGTTTGCCGCTGCAACGGGTACGGAGTTTGCTGACACTGCGCTTCCCACAGGTTGCCACTACACGTGTCGCACTCTCAGCGATTTAGTGGTGTCATATTATATTACTTCGTATCATATGATATTAATGCATCATATGATACTTTTTGAATGTATGGGGTGCTAACTAGTCCCCCCTTGAAATTCAAACGTCCTCGTTTGAATCTTTAGGTGTATTGAAAATTTGGTTGAGTCCTTCTATTGCGGGTTGTGACAGTTTATTGGGTTTATCTTCTTTTTGTTTCGTCAGAAGATTCTTCCCGAAAATTAGGGCGATGATTATTAAAATTACAATTAGAGTGATGCTGGTTCCGAATTTAACTCTGTTTGCTGCTTCTAACAGACTTACTTCCTTTGTATTGTTGAAGTTAAGCTGCTTCAGCATCTCCAGTGAGAGGAATTCTTCTATCTTGAGTGGTGCGGATGACGGTTGTACGATGGCTGGTAGTGGTTTACTTGCTGTTCTTTCTTCGCTATAAAACTTTTTCCCGTTGATAGCAATGGTTACGTTGGTATACAAAATGATGAAAGTCCCGTTTAGAAATGTAGATTCGTTGTTTATTAAAATTTCTCCGTTGTATTTATTTAAAAGTAAAATTCCAGGTCCCATTTCCTCTATAGTTGGGATATGCTGGTTGTTGACCTCCGTGCAGTTTGGCAAACGACTTTTTAAAAGATTATGTATACATACATTACTTAAATCTACTACATTATTGCTTAAATATATTTGTAGGGAATTGTATTTCTTACAATAATTTTCTATTCCATAAATTCCCTTTTCGCAGTTTAAAATTATATTAAAATTTATCTTATTGATCCTCCCGTTATTTTTTACTGCCCTAATATCTAATGTTTTACAATTTTGGTTATCTACGGTTGGGAGGCTAACAATATAAATTATAATTTTGCCATTAGTTGCAATTTTTATTTCGGAAATTTCGAGTGCTTCGTCTAAATTTACATATGGAATATTGTCATTGTCTATTACTTCTTTCACAATATTTATTTCTTCATTTGATAAAATAAAAGAGTTTATTATGTTGGCTTTTGCCCAATGTATTGCGTATGCAATATTTAAAATTTCTTCTTTAATTATTTCTAATTTATATTTTAGCTGTAAAAATGCCTCAATTTCTAAACTTTTTTCATTTTGCATGGTTTTAATTATATTATTTGTAATATTGGTTATTTCGCTAATTTTGTCAATTGTAAGTTTGTTAATTAATACCTGATTATTGTTATTTTGTAAGACATTATTTATTTTATTTGAAATTATTTCGTAGTCTTCATGGTCAGGACTTCCTGCAATCCATTTCCATGCGCTACCCAGGAAATTTAATGATCTTTTTATTTTTTGTTCTACTTTGAGATTGTTAAGTTGGGCTCTTATCTGTGTTATCAAGTGGAATATGAAGGGGTAATTAGGGTTTTTGCGGATAGTTTCGGTTTTGATAGTCGATTCTATGTGGTCAAGTGTGTCCGTATATTTTTCTATGTCAATTTCATGTATTATCCTAAATGTTCCTGTTTGTAGTCTAGCCGTTTCCTTTTCTGTTGTTATTAAATCGGAGTTCGCGTAGTCGAGGATCTGTACTTCCGCCAGGCATAGCGGTAGTAGTATTCTGAAAAAAATATCGTACATATTTAGTTACGTATTCTACCTTTGTGAATTATTTGTCCTTTTTCAGTTAACACGGTACTATATCTATCTTCCTTAACTATTTCCTTACTGTAGGGTTTACTTAACTTAGTTCCTAATCTTCTATTTTTCTTAACGAATATTATTTGTCCTGGTGGATATGATTTTATTTCCTTCTTATTCTTATTATATTATTCGATATCCTTTCTTTGTTTCTCGGCTAATTTTTCTAAATTGCTTTGTCTAGTTCTTTCTATGTCCTCGGGGGTAAATGTAACATTTCTATGAAAAAATAGGTCTACTGGTCTTTTAAATGTTGTGGAATGAACTGAATGATTATACTCAGATACTGCTCTTTCTAAAAGTTCTTCAAAATTTCTGTGTCCACCGTTTTCTTTTATGCAACGCATTATTTCGATCGAGTGGAACCTTTCCACTTGTCCGTTAGCTTGGCTTTTGTATGGAGGAGTAGTGTAAACTTCTATTCCTAATTCGTCTTTCATCATAAATTTTAAAGAAGCTGAGTTTAAAGATGGCTCATTATCGATAACTATTAATTTTGGTACTCCGAAGAAAAATATTTTAGGCTTTTCGTTATTGCGTATTTTGTAAATTTATCTAAAGCTGTCATGACTATTTTTCCCTCTGTTAAAAATATATCGATATGGACTGTGTGTGCTGGATATGTTGGTAATGGAGTTTCTGCAATTTTCGGTTGATTGGGATGTCTCTCGTACTTATTTTCTTTACAAACAGTGCAGTTGGCTATTATTCGTTTTATTTTATTTAGCATACCTGGAAAATATTTTGTTTCGAGGATTTGTGTTTTATTTTCAGTGGCATTCCTATGTGCTCTTAAATCTTCTTTTAATATGACGTCCTCTTGTTCTTGTTCGTTATTAATATCTTCAACTAATTTTTGGGTATATCGGCTTTTAACGTTACTAAAATGATTAGGATAGATATTTTGCATCATACCCATTATCTTTTCTTCTGTATGAATTCCATTTATAACAGATGGGTTAAGGTATCGTTTCATGTAAGAAATCAATAGCTGTTCGTTGTACTCTGGTTCTGTAATTATATGTCTATGTATGAACTGTTGGAAAAATTATTTTAAATTGATATGAAGATATTTCATCGATCTTGAAAAAAATTTGGTTTTTGAAAACATTAATTGGAACTTCTGTACAAGGGATTAAATTGTGACTTGAGCTTTCATCGCTATGAATCGTAGGAGTGAGTGAATTTATTTGAATTGGTATCCTTGAAAGGGCGTCTGCAACTACATTTGCTTTACCAGGTTTGTAAGATAGTTCATAGTTATATTCTTCTAAAATGGCTTTCCATCGCTTCATTTTACTATTATTATTCTTATGGCTTAAGGCATAGGTAAGAGGTTGATGATCGGTGATAATTTTAACTTTTTTTTAACCGTAGAGGTAATTTCTAAGTGAATTAAGTGATCATATTATACCAAGCATTTCTTTCTCATTGGTAGCATAATGCTCTTCGGCTTTACTTAAAGTTCTCGATATGAAAGTAATTGGTCTACCGTCTTGCGATAGCACGGCACCTAATGCGAAATCTGAGGCGTCGGTCGTTAGTTCAAAATCTTTATCGAAATTTGGGTGCGCTAAAACTATATCCTTGGATACTAAAGTATTTTTTATTTTCTTAAATGCTTCTAAGGCCTCGTTGTCTAATTCTACTTCTATTTTCTTCGAGTTCCGCTTGGAGACATGACCGGCTTCTCCTCTTAATAGTGCTGTTAATGGTTTAGCTACTTTTGCGTAATCCTGGATAAATCGTCGGTAATAACCTGGCATACCTAGGAAGAATCTTAATTCTTTGAGAGTTTGTGGAACTGGAAATTTAGCTACCGCTTCCACTTTTTCGGGGTTTGTTTTTATTCCATTTGAACTGATTACATATCCTAAAAATTTTACTTCCTCTTTAGCGAATGTGCATTTGTCTATTTGGATTTTCATATTTTCCTTTTCTAATGTTTGGAATACTAACTCTATATTTTTAAAATGCTCTTCTTCATTTTTTCCAAATATAATTACATCGTCAATGTAAATGTAGCATCTTACTCCTATATGTTGTCGTAGGATGTCGTCTAGTGCTCTTTGGAATGTGGCCGGAGCGTTTTTTGGACCGAAGGGTAAGTGGAGGAATTCATATTTTCCGTTGTTTACGGAAAATGCGGTTTTTTCAATGTCTGACTCGCGAAGTGGAAGTCAATAACAGTAAATAGTTTATTGTTTCCCAGATTTGCAAGGACTTCATTAATTTCTGGCATGGGATATTTATCGGGGATCGTAACCGAATTAAGTTTACGATAATCAACGACCATTCTATACTTTTTTTCACCAGAGGCATCTGACTTTTTGTGAACTATCCATATTGGGGAGTTGTATGGAGATTTCGATCTCCTAATATTCCATTATCTAGGAGTTTTTAAATTTGGCGTTCGATTTCGTATTTTAAAGCCATCGGATACGGGTATAGCTTGGAGTAGACGGGGGCTTCGGTTGTTGTCCGGATTTCACCTTTTACGAGAGGGGTGTAGGTGAGTTTTTCATCAGGATCAGAAAAAAGGTTTGGGCATTTATCAATAATATTATTGACTTTGTTTTGTTGTTGTAAAGAGAGGTGTGTAATATTGATTGCCACATTATTCACTTCGTGTGATATTCTTTGCTTTAACCTTATATTTATACTTTGACAAATCGTCATTAAATTTTTGTCGGTATGAATAATTGCTTTTAATTCTTTAAGTATCGTTGCCTACTATGCCATGAAACGACCTTAAAGTTGGCAATATGAAAAATTTCATTTTCCCTACTGTTGGTCCAAAAATGTCGACAAAGGTGTGGTGAGTAATTTCGATTGTCCCGGCAACTGATTTCACTGTAAAGGGCTTTTCGTTCAGAATAGGATTCCTAATTCTAGTGGATTGAATGTAATTCTTATTGGATCCGGTATCAATAAGAAAATCTATTGTGTCTCCGCGCCTTGTTCTAAATTCGTAATAAGGCAGCGAAGACGGCGCTAATCTAAAAAATTAATAGTATCGGGCTCATTTTTACCTGCATTATCATAATTGCTATGGGAATTGTTATCGTATATCCCGTTCGGGTCTAATTCGACTGCGTTAGTAAAAAAATTTCTTTGTATTTTGCTTGGAGGGTGAGTCAGTTGTGCAGAGATAGGACGTTTCGGTAGTCGATTGTCCTGGAATATATTGGGCCTATTTTGATAATTAATTTGTCTTGACCGTATGGACTGGTCTACTTCCATTGGGGTCGGTGGTTTGGGTGGTAAGTTCGGTCTGTTATTAAAGGAGGTATTTTCTCTAGCAATATGGGGATTCTTCGGGTAATTGCTGAACCTCGGCATGAATCCTTGGTTATTTTGCATAAAGTTGGGAAAATGTTGGAGATATCGGTTTGTTTGGCGACCGAATGCCTTGGATATTGGATTTGTGTGTATTGTTCGCATGATTTATTCTATATGTCATATTGTCAAGTTTTTGGCATAAATGTAGTGCTTGGGGCAAGGTTGTCGGTTCTCTCATGCTGAGAAGACGAGGTAAGTCGCCATTTAGTCCTCTAATAAATGTGTCAAGGGCTTTATCCCTATATGAGTTTGTCATAGTCCGTATGGATTCGTCACTTAACTCGAGACGTGAAATTTTATCTAATATACGTGAAAGGTGTTGGTAAACTTTTTGGTAGAAGGTCGCTATGTCGTCGTAGCGTTGGACCAAAGTGGTTATCTGGTATTCGAGGGTACCTATGTCCCTTTTATCCGAATAATGCATCATAAGGCATTTTCGAATTTGACTCCAATCGAGTGGAGTATTGTATGATTCTAATGCGGTGTCGGCATCGCCAATTATCTTATGCCTGATCGTATGGAGTATCGCAAAGTATTTAGGAGTATTCTTGACTCCCTCATAAGCTTTAAAAATTCGTTTATGTTATTCGCGTTCAGTGTCACACTGTGGTCGCGTTCGGTAAAGTCAGTAATATTCTGAGTACTCATTCGTTCGAGTGCTTCTCGAACTATTGTCGTTATGTAAGTTGGGTTAGGGGTGGGAGGGTTTAAAGGATGGTTGGAAGGATTTGTAGGATGTGTGGTTTGCCCATAGTCTATCCTCATTTGATTTAATTGTTCAATTAGCTCTTCAGCTGTATCCGGCATTATGATAATCTTTTCTTTTAAGTTAATTAGTTTAAAAAAAAAAATTTCTTTGTAATAGTACTTTCTTTGACAATATTAGAATCTTTTTGCAAAGCTTACGTTAATTTAAGGCTTTTTTTCTTTTTTTGTGTCAGATAATTAATTTCTTTCAATTCAAGTTTCGTATTTTTTATAATAATAAAATCTATACATATAAAAATGAATGACATTTTTCGTTGTGACTTTATAACTCAGGAACGGGCTCAAACCAAATTTTTAGGCTTTGTTTGGAATATTCAGTAGATGGTTTGTGTTTTGAAATTTTAAGAATCGGATACCAGGGTCTCGAGAAATAGGCCAAAACGTGGACCCGGGTAACCCTAGGATGTGTTTGTACAATATGGGTAGCAAATGGAAGCTGTTGATGATTTTTATAGTGTAGAGTATTTTTGATGCCGCTCCGTGACTAGGGTCTCGAGATATCGGCCAAAATGTTTCAAAAATTTCACCACACATACATATGTTACATTTTTTTTATTTAACTCGCACCTACTTGGAAAGCTGAAAAGCGCTCAATGTATGGTAAAATTATTTTTAAAAACACACCAAAAACCCATTTTTTTGGTCAGATTCATCCCACTTAGCCAGCGGATTATACGTTTTCATATTAACATACAAACTACATCAAAAATAGTTTAATCATTTACAAACGATGATGCACATTGGGATTCAACACTTCATGGTGCATCTATTTCGGCTCATCCTCAACAAATACGAATGCTGTTTGCCGTTATATTATCAACATGTATGCCATCAAATTCACTTGAATTATGGAACAGATATAAACATAATATTGCAGAAGATATTTTAATGCGTATGCGTCATCAAGCAAGAAATCCTGATTTGTTGATAACTTCGGAAATGTACAACGAAGCTTTGATAATAATTGAAGATATGTGTCTACGGATTGCAAATAAAACATTAGTACAATTGGGTATGACCGCACCAAATCGCGACATGTATAATCTGTTTGATCGTGAATTGCAACGTGAGCAGGAATTCAATTCTAATGATTTGCGTTTATTTGTACAATCGAATATAACCAAAATGAATATCCAAAAACATGTTTATGACACAATCATGCAAGCCATTTCCAATAATGCAGGTGGGTTATATTTCTTGGATGCACCTGGTGGTACAGGCAAAACGTTCGTTATATCACTGATTTTAGCCACTATTCGATCGGAACAGAAAATTGCATTGGCACTTGCATCTTCGGGAATTGCTGCTACATTATTAGAAGGTGGTCGGACAGCACACTCTGCATTAAAATTGCCATTGAATGTACAGGTGATTGAAACTCCAACTTGCAATATTTCAAGAAATTCTGCTATGGCAAAAGTTCTGCGATTAACGTCAATTATTTTATGGGATGAGTGTACAATGGCGAATAAAAAATTACTAGAAGCATTTAATCGAACAATGCAAGATTTACGTGATAACCAACAGCTTTTTGGTGATGCTTTGATATTACAGCCAGGAGATTTTCGGCAAACATTGCCTGTCATTCCTCGGTCAACTCCTGCTGATGAAATAAATGCCTGTTTGAAGTCATCAGTTCTTTGGAGATGTGTTCAAAAATTGACACTGAACATTAATATGCGTATTCACCTACAAAATGATCCAGCTGCCTATGAGTTTTCAAAACAATTGTTACAAATTGGTGATGGCAAAATACAAATCGACAGAACCAACGGATTGATCACTGTACCGAACAATTTTTGTACAATTACGAAATCGATAGATGAATTGATTGAATGTGTTTTTCCAAATATTCTTCAGAATTGCAGAAGCCATGATCGGTTGAGAGAACGCGCCATTTTAGCACCGAAGAACATTCATATCAATGCATTAATTTTCAAATTCAAGCAAAACTCCCAGGCGTAGTCACGACATATAAATCAATTGACAGTGCTATGAATCAAGATGAGGCAATGAATTATCCAACTGAATTTTTAAATTCATTAGAACCGGCTGGTATGCCACCGCATTGCTTGAATCTGAAAGTGGGTTCTTTGATTATATTATTGCGAAATATTAATCCACCAAAACTGTGTAATGGCACCAGATTGACAGTGAAAAATTTATTGCCAAATTTGATTGAAGCTACGATCTTAACTGGTAAATCAAAAGGAGAAGTTTGTTTAATACCGCGTATCGATATGATTCCAACTGATATGCCATTTGAATTCAAACGACTACAATATCCTGTGCGTTTATCATTTGCGATGTCCATCAACAAAGCTCAAGGGCAAACACTTAACGTTTGTGGTGTGAATTTGGAGGAATCATGTTTTTCACATGGCCAACTTTATGTTGCCTGTTCCAGAGTCGGTACCCCCAGCCGTTTGTTTATTCATGCTCAAAATGGAAAAACAAAAAATATTGTTTATCCAAATGTTTTGGATTCATCTTACTGAAGTTGACATAAAGCCATAACTGCAGTGCATTTGTAAGAATTCCAAAATCTTATGTCTATATATATAAAAATTAATGCCATTTTTCGTTGTGACTTTATAACTCAAGAAAAGCTAGCAAATAATTAAATATATTTTTTTTTATAAATGAGTTTGATTTAATATTTCACTTTATACGTAGCGAAGCACGTACCGGGCCGCTATAAATGTTATATGTATTCATTGTAATGCTTTCAAAAAAGCATAAAGTTCTGCTTATCTGTAACACCACATTCATTGACTGTTAGGCGGTACAAAGTTCGCCGGGTCAGCTAGTTCTTTATAATTTCTTTTTTTCTTTTTGTGTAGAATAATTATTTTCTTTCAATTCAAATTCCGTATTCTTTATAATAATAATATTCTTTATAATTTCTTTTTTTTTCTTTTTTGTGTCGAATAATTATTTTCTTTCAATTCAAATTCCGCATTCTTTATGATATTCTTTATAATAGTCTTAAAATATAATATTTTATAAATCTTACATTAGGTGTTTCCAGCTTTCCATAGGATGTTGTGATGCGCTCCGGGGTTGTCCCTTTTCTTTAACAGTACTGAGGTCCCTCGGCGTTTAGAAATCCCACGTTGTGCGTTGTAGCCGCTCGTTAGCACAGTATTTATTGTACTTACACTTTTCACGTAGCCTTACTTTTTATTTTCAGGCTTTTTTCCTTTTCTATTCACAATCACTACCGTTCGCCACTCGCGAAGCCTTACTTTTTGGTTTTCAGGCCGTTACTATTTACGCGCGCGGGTCCCTGCTCGGGCGCCAGTTAAAAAACGTTTCGTTATTTTTACTAAAAAAAATGTTTTCTGGGAGCTATGCTCCTTTATTGAATTCCACTTAAGAACTAAAATTTACAATTAATTATACTTAACTCTAAACCTATGTTTGCCGCTGCAACGGGTACGGAGTTTGCTGACACTGCGCTTCCCACAGGTTGGCACTACACGTGTCGCACTCTCAGCGATTTAGTGGTGTCATATTATATTACTTCGTATCATATGATATTAATGCATCATATGATACTTTTTGAATGTATGGGGTGCTAACTTACATACATAAGTATGTATATACATATCAAAAACAAATTGACAAGTGGACGAAATATGGATCAAATTTCAAATTAAACAAAAATAAAAATATAATCCAGTGTAGTGCGGCGAAGAACAGTGGCGAACAATCAAAAAAAAACAATCAAGCCAAAAATCGCAGTGTGCTAAAACGAAACAACAAAAAGTGAAAAACTGCGTTAGAAAAAATATACGTTTTCATACGTATACACAAAAAAAGACATAAAATAAAAAAGTGCAGTGGAATGGAAAAAAGCACAAAAAACACATTAACCAGGCGCGAAACCCGCAAAATAAAAATTTATAAATACACCCAACTCTTTTTTTACACGGTAGATACGTTCCTCAGAAAACCATGTAAAAAAAGAGGCGTTTCCTATAGTAAAATGGGGGATACGTTCCATGTCATCTGAAAACCGTGTAAGATGAAATAAAGAACTATATTTACTTCGAAAAAACTGTGTAAAAAATGTTGAAAACTATAAAATTTCAGATATGCATACAAATTGTATATTCATATGGCATTTTATTGAGTATTAAAACTTAAAATCAGAAAAACTACGCTACTCTCGTAGCATTTCATTTTACTCTTGCTACCGCTCTCACTTTGTCGTGAGCCACAGCATAGCCTTAGCATAAGAATGTAAAGTATGTGATCTACTCTGCTCCGAGTTTTGTTAGGTAAAAAACTATAGCTGGAGCGGGAGCAAAAAATTTAATTCTGCGCTATGCTCTGGCGTAGCGGTAGCAAAAAATTGGGAGCGGTAGCACAGCAGAGCTAATGAAAATTTTCATGTGCTACAGATCCCGCAAGTGTTTGTTGTTTTTTTTTTTTGCTATTTTCTGTCATTTACAAGTATGGTACAAGTTGGTATATAAAAGAAAGTCGTTTATAACTCAAGAATGGCTGAACCGATTTGGCTTAAAATTGATGGGGAGGTAGCTTAGAAGCAGGGTAAGGACATAGGATACATTTTATCTTTTTATGCTAAAATTCAATACAACTCATAAATACAAAAATTATATTTCAAATCATAAGCATTTGTTCAAAATTTATGTAAGAATCATTTGAAAATTTTACATTGAAGTATGTATATGCGTGCAATTTCAATTGATTCTTCCTAAAAAATGATAAAATTACTAAATATTGGGAATGGTAGAATAGCACTGCAAATACGCAGTGCAATGGATTAAAACTGGTACTGGTAATCAGTAGATAGAATATTAACCAAGTGTATTCCAAAAGATAAAGGCGAGGTATCTAAACCTGATTTTTCCACGAAATACGCATTTTTTTGTATAACTGACCAGAGCTACAGCGTCTAAAGTCAAAGCGATGCCATAAAATATCTCTGATCTGTAGGAATTTAAAGATAAAAAACCAAGATTGTAGTGTATTTTCTATGGAAAATTTTTACATGCCTCGGTCCAGTTCTTAATGTTAATATGTAAAGCTAAAATTTTCAGGGAATTTTTTTTTGGGGTATTTCCAAGGAAATTTCGTGACGGGACCGAACAAAATTAATAATTCAAAAAAATAAAAACACCCTAATGTATATAAAAAGGGGGAAAGTATATGTAGTTAAAATTAATTTGGAAAATTCATAGTAATTGAATATTGTAATACATTTGGAATTGATGATGTTCTTGGTAATATAAAAATGGTAAATATTTTACATATTAAAAAAAATTTTATAATTTATTCAATTATTATCTAATTCTTTTTATTAATATATTTCTTAAAATATTTGATTTTAGATTTATAAAGTCACTTGACGCAATAAGTGCCAAAATGATTTGCATAACATTTTTTTGTTTGAATTATTCAATTAATTCAAATATTATGACAGAAAATAGCAAAAAAGAAAAAAAAACGACAAACACATGCGGGAGCTGTAGCACATGAAAATTTTCATTAGCGTTGCTGTGCTACCGCTCCCAATTTTTTGCTACCGCTACGCCAGAGCATAGCGCAGAATTTAATTTTTTGCTCCCGCTCCAGCTATAGTTTTTTACCTAACAAAACTCGGAGCAGAGTAGAGCACATACTTTACATTGTTATGCTAAGGCTATGCTGTGGCTCACGACAAAGTGAGAGCGGTAGCGATAGCATAGCAATAATTTTAGAAATTTTGCTGCTACGGAGTAGTAAATGAGAACCCTGCTTAAAATACATAATTCATACAGGTGAAAAATTGGTAGACTAAGCCAAAAACAAAAGAAATCTGTTAATCCAAAATTAAGAACAGAAAAATTAGGATAGAAATAAGGAAAAAATATTTACATAGCTACATAATTAATCATCGCTACTTGATAACAAGCGCAATTGTTTGTGACGAACTGGACTAAAGTCGGTATCATCACTAGAGATATCCATTTCAGCAATGTAAATATCATGCGAACAAAATGTGTAGGTAAGAGTTGTCGAATAAGAGGATTTCCCAGTTACTACTATGTATGTTCATTTCAGCAATGGTGCTAAGTGTAGTAAAAACAAACATAATTACAAGACAGTGACTTTGAAACCGTACTAGATTAAATATTTAAAAAAAAATTGTCTCAACCGTGTAACTTCAAATCCGTGTAGAAAAGAAACCGTGTAAAAAAAGAGTTGGGTGTACAACAAACATACGGGCGCGAACTTAAAAACATAAACATACATACAAAACAACAAACACAACAGGTCCAACCAACGGAGAGAAGCGGAGGAACAAAACTGGCGGGAGAGACATACATACGTATATTACAGGCGCACTTTAAATATAAAAGGAATACCAAGTGAGCGTATCAAGTCCTCTAATATATAATATACACACACGAATACAATACGTAATTATTCGATGCCTACTTAGCTTCGTATATTCAAACACACTTATTAACAAACAAAAAAAAAACAATTCAAATGTTTACATGCAATTTTTCCAGCATACCTCTTCTGTTTAACAAAACCACTAAGCAGGATTGCATAAGCAAGGGCATAAACATAAAATAGAATTATAACATAAAAACACAACAAGGAGAGGCAAAAAATATATAAGCAACTTTACCTTTTTTCAATTCCGTCTCCGCGCTCTTTTCTCAGAGCGAATATACATACATATGTATATAAATATGTTTTTACATATAATCATACGGCAAAGAATCTGTCTGTGACACTAAACAAAATATCGATATATCTTCTTCTTATATATAAAAATTAAACCGTTTTCGTTGTCACGGCATCACGCGTGAATGGCTGAACCGATTTGGCTGGTTTTTTTTTGTTGTATTTGTTATTATTAGGAGAAGGTTCTTATGATTCGAAAGTTGCCGGAAAACCCCTAAAAACAGCCCTTTTCTTCTTCCAATACAAACATTTTATTTTGTATATACATACATACATATGTAAGTAAAAATGATTGTTTGTTTGTAAGTAACGCTAATAGCCTTGACAGACGGCAGTGTTAATCCGGATTAACTGCACACTTAATCAGATCCAAATTTGTAGGTGACAGACGGCAGCTATGCGAGTTTGAAACTCTCATAAACAGCTCATTGTCCTTTTTATAATATGTTCAATAAAAATTGATAGAAGATAAACATTACAGCATATCAACACATTATTTTTAAAACTGCATCATAACATAGAAGTTTTATTGATATTATATTGAGAATTTGATAAACAGCTGTCAGGGTTGCTTGTATTTCATTCACAATAGATGAAAATTAGCCATTTTTAACAATGTTGCCAAAGAAAATCTCACAAACTCCCTAAAATTTTCAGAGTTATTTTTGGATTCAGCAACGGAGTTAGCTGTGGTAACTCCTGAATTAATCCCGAAAAATGCAATTAATCTGGTTTAACGCTGCCGTCTGTCAATGCTATAACGCACGAGAACGGCGGAACCAATCTTCATGAAATCAGAAGTTTTTCGCAGTGGATCTGGAAAGGGTTAGATATAAAAAAAAAAAACCATATACTTTTCATAAGGAAAAGTCGAAAAATTGGAAATTTCCAAAAAGTGACTTTTCATACAATTCATTTTTGTTTTGTTTTTCAATATTTTGTTTTGTAAATTATTTGAATCTTTCAATTTCGGTCGCTTGCTTTTTTATTCCGGCTATTTAAAAGAAAAATTATTTAAAATTGTTGAGTGAAAACTTTATGTGTGTTTCAAACGAAGTGATCAATTACAGATTGAAATTTGTTACGAAGCAACGAAGACATCGCGCTAATATCGGTCGGCGTTCTCTTTGCCATCAACGTATGGCAGCCCAAGACACATGAACTACATGAGACTCCCAGGACGCGATGACATATGTGTGGAATTATGGATCGCTGTCAATCAGCAAGCGATCATCACGATAAAACAGCAAGACTTTTCAAACAACAGCTATCATATTTGGTGGACTTTATCTTGAAGCAACGTATGTATATACAAGTATGGTGCAGTCAGATGCTGGATGTACTCTGTTGAGTTGCAAAAAAGAGGTTTGCCGCACGCACACATTCTTCTTTGAACGGTGGATCATGGTTACACCAGATCAAATTGATGAAATCATTTCTGTGGAAATTCCTCATGCAGAGAAAGCTCCATTATTCTACGAAGTGATGAAAACCAATATGGTGCATGGACCTTGCGACACCACAATCCCACGTGCT
Organism: Bactrocera tryoni; assembly: GCF_016617805.1. Taxonomy (NCBI): domain Eukaryota; kingdom Metazoa; phylum Arthropoda; class Insecta; order Diptera; family Tephritidae; genus Bactrocera; species Bactrocera tryoni. The sequence continues at coordinate 14,693,220 of NW_024395824.1, read as the reverse complement.
TTTCTTTCGGAAACGCAAACTGGAAATGATGGATATCCACTCTATCGTCGTAGATCATCAGACGACAATGGCATGACATTTACCATTCAACTTAGAGAGTGACAAGTTTTTTCTCAACTTGCGTCAGTGATTCGTTTGTGAGAACATTGCTCTATTTGGAAATGCCTTGATATTATGCATGGAATGCATCGCCGAAGAAATAGGTACACAGAAAGCAGGGCCAACCAATAGATTGACATGCAGGTGTGTTCTCAACTAATTCCTTAGGACGAATTTACATAATCCACCCGAAAACTACGATTGCTAATACCTTTGGTTCTTTTTCTTAATTGGCGTAGACACCGCTTACGCGATTATAGCCGAGTTAACAACAGCGCGCCAGTCGTTTCTTCTTTTCGCTACGTGGCGCCAATTGGATATTTCAAGCGAAGTCAGGTCCTTCTCCACTTGGTCCTTCCAACGGAGTGGAGGTCTTCCTCTTCCTCTGCTTCCCCCGGCGGGTACTGCGTCGAATACTTTCAGAGCTGGATTGTTTTCATCCATCCGGACAATATGACCTAGCCAGCGTAGCCGCTGTCTTTTAATTCGCTGAACTATGTCAACGTCGTCGTATATCTCATCGTTCCATCGAATGCGAAATTCGCCGTGGCCAATACGCAAAGAACCATAAATCTTTCGCAGAATTTTTCTCTCGAAAACTCGTAACGTCGACTCATCGGTTGTTGTCATCGCCCAAGCCTCTGCACCATACACCTGGACGGGAATTATGAGCGACTTATAGAGTTTAGTTTGTCGAGAGAGGACTTTACTTTTCAATTGCCTACTCAGTCCGAGGTAGCACCTGTTGGCAAGAGCAATCCTGTGTTGGATTTCCAGGCTGACATTGTTGGTGGTGTTAATACTGGTTCCTAAATAGACGAAATTATCTACAACTTCAAAGTTATGACTGTCAACAGTGACGTGAGAGCCAAGTCGCGAGTGAGACGACTGTTTGTTTGATGACAGGAAATATTTCGTCTGCCCTCGTTCACTGCCAGACCCATTTTCTGTGTCCAGCCTGGAGAAAGCAGATAATCGGCATACGCCAGCAGCTGCACACTCTTATAGAAGATGGTACCTTCTCTATTTAGTTCTGCAGCTCGAACTATTTTCTCCAGAAGCAGGTTGAAGAAGTCGCAACGATAGGGAGTCGCCTTGTCTGAAACCTCGTTTGGTATCGAACGGCTCGGAGAGGTCCTTCCCGATCCTGACGGAGCTCAACGTCAGTTTACACAGTCGTATTATTTTTGCGGGGATACCAAATTCAGACATCGCGGCATAAAAGCAGCTCCTTTTCGTGCTGTCGAAAGCAGCTTTGAAATCGACGAAGAGGTGATGTGTGTCGATTCTCCTTTCACCGGTCTTTCCCAAGATTTGGCGCATGGTGAATATCTGGTCGGTTGTTGATTTTCCAGGTCTGAAGCCACACTGATTTTTTTGTAGAATTTTCGAGCATTACCCCTGTCGGCCAGCTTATCAAGCTCTTCGTACTCACGCATTTCAGCCTCTTTCTTCTTCTGTCTACAAATGCGTCTCGCTTCCCTTTTCAACTCTCGGTATCCCATCCCGCACGTGTTGTGGTCGATCGTAACCTTGCGAGGTAGGCAGCCTGTTTTCTCTCCGCTGCGACACGGCACTCCTCTTCGTACCAGCTGTTCTTTTGCACTTTCCGAAAACCAATGGCTTCGGTTGCAGCTGTACGTAAGGAATTTGAAATGCCGTCCCACAGTTCCCTTATACCGGGTTGTTGACGCGTGCTCTCAGAGAGCAGGAATGCAAGCCGAGTAGAAAATCATTCGGCTGTCTGTTGTGATTGCAGCTTGTCGACGTCGAACCTTCCTTGTGTTTGTTGTCGTGCGTTTTTTGCTGCACAGAGGCGAGTGCGAATCTTGGCTGCAACAAGATAGTGGTCCGAGTCGATGTTAGGACCTCGGAACGCACAAACATTTAAAACACTGGAGACGTGTCGTCCCTCTATCACAACATGATCGATCTGGTTGGTAGTTTTTCGATCCGGAGACAGCCAGGTAGCTTGATGAATCTTCTTATGCTGGAATCTAGTACTACAGATAACCATATTTCGGGCCCCGGTGAAGTCAATCAGCCTTAACCCATTTGGGGATGTTTCGTCGTGGAGGCTGTATTTACCGACCGTAGTGCCAAAGATACCTTCTTTGCCCACCTTGGCGTTAAAGTCGCCAAGCACGATTTTGACATCGTGGCGGGGGCAGCTCTCATAAGCGCGCTCCAAGCGCTCATAGAAGGCATCTTTGGTCACATCGTCCTTCTCTTCCGTCGGGCGTGGGCGCAAATCAGCGATATGTTGAAGAACCTCGCTTTGATGCGGATTGTAGCTAGACGTTCATTCACCGGAGTGAATGATAGTGCTCGGCGACGGAGTCTCCCTCCCACCACGAATCCAACATCAAACTTGCGCTCCTTTATATGGCCACTGTAGTAAATGTCACAAGGACCTACTCGTCTCTGTCCTTGTCCCGTCCATCGCATTTCTTGGACGGCGGTGATGTCAGCCTTTATTTTTGCGAGGACATCAACCAGCTGGGCAGCGGCACCTTCCCAATTAAGGGTCCGGACATTCCAGGTGCATGCCCTCAAATCGTAGTCCTTATTTCGTTTGCCATGGTCGTCATCAAAAGGGGGGTCTCTCATCCGAGGCTGTCGCTTACTTTTCATTGGTATAGTTTTTTTACGTGGCGGGTCCCAAACCCAGCGCACAACCCTATGTAGGGAATGTTTCGCCTTCTCACATTAGCTCGCCTTCGAACGGATATCCTTAGGATACCCAGAGGATACTTGGTCAAAGACCGGAAGTAGTGAGCTGCTTGAGCCATGTGTAAAAGAATCGTTTCTGGCCAGTCCCAAGTGAATGGCGATCAGAGAACTTTCCTCACTTGCGTGAACTTCTACACATGACTCCGTCCTTCAAAATTACTTAGTTAGATAAAATAAAATAACTTCAAATATTTTAATGACATTATTTGTCAGCTATACATTTGATGCGATATATAAACATAAAATAATAAGTATTTAGTTAGTAAAACTGTATACATTCAATTACTTGTACGTGAAATAAAATAATTTCAATTACATTGATACACATAAAGTCAGTTCAATATTAAATTTTAGTTTATTACATATCAGGTATTGAAAATATTCCTCTCTTATTTATAGGCTGAGGTAAATTAATTTTTTTAACTACTTCATCGGCGTCGTATTCTAAAATATCTTCTTTTCCTGGCCAACGCCAGTTAGATCAACTCATTGTCATGGATTTGATTTGAAATTTTTGTGGATTCCCATTAGTAACTTTTAACACCTGCCCAGGAAATTTCTCGCCTTCATACCTTACTACAACATAGTCTCCTGGATTAAAATTATTATTAATGTTCCGTTTTACTTTCACCTTTCAACCTTGCTTTTCTTTCTTTTTTAAAATTATCTTTTCTTTCTTAATATTTTTTCTTCATCCAAACGTCGCTGATACTCAATGTATTCAGAAGCAGTGGCGACAGTTGTGGTTAATTTTTTCTTGACAAATTTTTTGTTCGGGTTCACTGGTTGGGGCTCTGGCCAGAAAAGAGCATTTTAGAAAGGCGTTGGAAATTCAGATTTTTTTATTTCTATTGCATTAACTGTGCTTTTTGGTGGAGTTCTCGAATTAATATGAACCACGTCTACATTGTCATTCGCCTCCCTAGGGGGCAACTGAGGTCTTGGTGGCTGGTAGTTTTTGGGATATCTTCGAAGTTAATGGCATGAGCTACTGGGCAAGGTATACTGTCCAATATACGTAGTACTTTACTCTGCACTAAGGGGTATTGGATGCAAAAAACCGGGAATAATTATTTAGGGACCTATATTATCTTTAAATATAATAAAAAACAATATTGAATCAAGACATAGCATTTGTTAATAAAAAATACATGATTAGAATAGAAAAAAAAATAACTGAAAATAAAATAATATAATTTAAAAAAAATTAATCGGTTTCAGGATAATCTACTTCGCTGATTACATCAGAATCCTCTTCCTCGACAGTATTCTCGTCTGACCTATTGAGATTTGGTGTTGCTGCAGTTAAAATTGATTTTGCTTCCTCGGAAAATGGCACGAATTTCTTCTTATTCTTTGGACGATTACAGCTGATAAGTGGATCGGATGTTAAAAGCAGTCTGTTCAAAACATCTCTGTTACACTCGATCCTCGAAAACTTTCGGGCAAAATCTACCCGATATTTTCTGATATGTTTATTTCGGGCCTCAGGAGCCTCCTCGGATAATTGTCCAATTGGAAGAATTGCCTCTTGCAGCACCTGCGCTCCGTGTATCAGGATTTTGTGGACAGTTGGCGACATTGGATACCAACCGTACATTTCCACATACAATTTTGCCGTGTCTTGGGCATAATCATCGAATTTTTGAGGATCAATCTCATGACCACTTGATATTATTTCAAGAATAACTTTAAATCTTTTGATTACTTCGATGTTGATGCCGGTGATGCGAGAAGAGCATTCTGCATTTTCGAAAAATCTTCTAGATGTATTGCCGTCATTACTGTTTCCAAAACCAGGTTTAGGAACATCAACCAGTAGACCCATTTCATCTTTAAAACATTTTTGTGTTGTTTCTTTTGTTTCCTTAATAATCTTTTTGTTTTCTGCTGTACGGGCTTGCCAATTCTTTATGGGTTCTTTATATGCTAAGTGCAACAACAACTCAAAAAACCGTATTCGCGGGTGGAGCACTGAGAGGCCAAACTTTAAAGCCTAAATTTTTTTAATTTATTAAAATCTTTTGAAGTCTGACCGCATACATAACATCGCATAGTAGAGGTTGTATCCGTTGCAGCGTTACAAACTTTCCCGTCTACCATTGTCAGTAATATTTTATGAATGATGTGCGCTGATGTTTCACTGTCTCTTGTATCTTCCAGATCTCTGGCTTGATTTTCGATGTATTCTATTTCTTCTTTTGTTACATCTTTTGTTTCGTGAGTAAATTGAGCTTTAATAGGCCTGCAGAATCTCACCGAAGAAGGCGTAGGGTTTGCCAAATGGTTTTTGTTGTTTCACCATTGAAGGTAACAACCAACCTCACTGGAACAATCGAGCTCACAAATATACTTGAATCGTCACCAGAAAGATTTTCAAATTTTTTCTTAAATGGAGTTTGGTGTGATCCATCGCACCCCCCTTTTGATACCAAAAGAAGGCTCTGCTTCTCGGCGTCAGTTAATGTATGTATGACTTCTTTTAAATATTGGATGAGGCGCAAAGCCGTACGGTCCAGCAAAGCTTGAAGTTCTACATTAAAGCTAGTCTCTGTAACCGTTATTTTATCTTCCTCCGGGTAAGCACTTTTTTTGCCTTTTGCAGCAAAGAGTAGCAAGGACAGATAGTTTTACGTCCGCCTTGTAATAAATTCAACTGACTATTTGTGAAATTACCTTCAACAAATAAGGAAATGCTTCTTCTATAGTATATTTTTTTTCACGTGGTCTTTTTTAGATGAAATTATCTTTCTGATCTTCTTGGCTCTCGTAGGTGTTGAAGTTATTTCCTTAATCATCTTTGAAGTGTGTATGTTTCCGGAAGTGCCCTGACGTACACATGCAGCGAAAGTCAACTCCTCGACAGGTACGTGAGCCCGTAAATCTACAGTTCTGCGCCGCTTACTCCTTTCGCTTAATTCACGAAACTCTTTGACTGGACGACCAGGCTTGTGCGACCACGAAAGAAGTTCTAATGATGTACTTAGCCATTCCACGTTATTTTTTACGAACCTCTCATCAGTGTTACGAGCTGCTGACCATTTTTGTTTAAAATCTGTCTTGAAATGCCTCAAAGAACGAGACAAAATATTTCTATCCTCTGTTGGGCATGACGTCAACTGAGCAATTTTATCTTCCAGAAAGGTGAATTTTTCGTCCATTTTTTTCCTTTGTACTCCTTTATCGTATAATTCCATTCGGGTGATATTTTTAATTTAAAAAAACAAAACCTTATAACATCCTATTTTGTATAGAATTACACCGTGCACTTAAAAAAAAAATACCTATAAAAATGGGGTGGGTTGGGGGACAATTTTACTTCTGTTTCGGATGGAAGAAGGTCCAAATTACATTTCCGTACCAGAATACTGGCGCGACAAATCCCGACAAATAATCAAAAACAATAATGTTATACTTTTTTTTGTAAAAATACTACATTCTTGCAAAGGCAACTAACAACATCAGTTTAAATGCTTAAATTTAAGAATAAATTGACTGTTGTACGTCTTAATCATAAGTACATACCTTTTACTTCCATATACAATAAATAATTTCCAAGTAAATCTCCACACGCAGCCGTATTAACCAAGAGAAATTATGTAAATTATCGAGAACGCCGAGAACAGAGACACGCGTTACACTCAATGATTGGGTTCCGATTGGATCCGTGGCGAGAGCGAGGTAAAAAGCGGGCGGGCGAGGGGTGCGCAGGTTGGAGCGGTTTTTGTAAATAGTAAAACATGCGGCGTAAATACCATTTGGCGAAGTTTAGTAAAACCACTTATGACCGGTTTTTTGCATCAAATACCCCTTAGTGCGCTGCTTGGACTTCACGGCACAAGATAGAGTTGAGCTGCTCAAATTATGTTTGTTAACTAATTCTTCATTGAAATCTATGAAATCAATACTCATGTTTTCGATATCCAATAAACAGTCGTTGTTAGCTAAAATACTCGTAATATTAAGATCGGAAATAGAAATACTTGCAATGCAGCTGCTTGTTTGCTCATTCTTAACACTTCTTCAAAAGTAAAATAAGTTTTCGTCTTTAACATCACCCTTCCAAGTTCCGCTGCACTTAATAAACAGTTTAAGCTTTTCAGCCGGCAACCTTTTCTCAAAACTTTGTAAAAATTCTCGGGAATTATTTTTAATTTAGTTCCTTAACCAGTAACGCAGTTTACAAGTTGATATTTTGTTACTAGAAAGCCTATTTCCTCCAGATAACAAACCCATTTGACAATAAAACTTTATTCTTCTGTCGTTAGCACAGCTGGAGATCTTGGGCAGCCTTTTGAATACTTGTATTTAATTTTTTCCAGTAGAGTTTCCTTCGGAGCACGATATACCTTTGAAGCCTTGTAACATATCATCCGATTGCTTTTTATTGCTTCAAGAGCTAAATTTAATGATTCCTGTGTATATTTTGGCATGATGGCGGCACTCAAATTTCTGTTAATTAGAAATACACCGTTCCCAACTGCGGCCTATAGAACGGAATTTGGCACAAAATTAAAAAACTGAAGCCTATTTTCGTGCTACATGTTTTTATAAATATTAAGCAGGGAGTTCCCTGCTGATGTTTGATGTAAACTGTTTTGTAACTAATTTAAATTCCATCAATGAAGAATCATCGCAAATAAAGTCTTGTTAATCCAATAACATAGCTTTAGAAAAAGTAAGCCTCTGAATTGTGTTTACTTATTTTAAGCTCATTTATGAAATTTCATACGTAAAAAATAAGCTTTTTCCTCAAAAAACGATAGGACGGAAATTGATCTTTAAACAATTTATTGAGTTTACTTTAAGCTAAGAATTTAAATATATATTAAAACTCAATTTTCAACCCCAAAACAAAGTAAAACGAAATATGATATATGTTCCTAATTCCATTTCATAGCACGTAGATCGGTACAGGTGAAATTTCAATGTACCAAATTCCGTTCTAACTTTGCATTTAACATTTTAATGAGTTTATTATATAAAATTCATATTAAAACATATATTTCGGTAAAAAATGCTATAATGTACAAATATTTTAGAATATATGTATATATATATGTAATGTTGGCAACACCCTGCGTGAGGCTGGCAAGCAGCAACCAACTTCACATCTCAAGAAGTAGCGACAGTTGGCGAATAGAGTTGCCGAACACAGTTGGCAAAATACAGTTGGTAAACACAGTTGGTTAAGACAGTTAGCGAAGAAGTTGGCAAACGCAGCTGATCAATATTTTTCTATTCTTTAATTCATTCATTCATTTTCAATTAATTGTAACTTAATTATAAACAACATTTGTTAATAAACGTTATAATCACTTTTTACATGGGGGCTCAACCTAAAAACCGCTCAAACGTTCTGTTGTCGTTCAAGCTCAACCTATGAACGGATAAGTTGTAAGAACGATGCCTGTATGCAGATCGAGCAAAAAGAAGAAGGAAGTAGCAGGAAAAAATCTATTTGAAGCTGAAAAAGTTGATCCAGAGTTGGTAAAAGTTGATACAGAGAACACATTTTCATTAAAGTTGATCGAAATGGAGAAAACAGAGGAAAAAGTCGAAAATCAGAACTCGAACGTGTGTGATAGTGGAATAAATACAAGCGATCTGGTAGAGCTATTAAAAATGCTGAACTCAGGCAAAAACGTGTCAGTCGACCAATTCGAAAAAATTGTTCCAGAATACGATGGCGTGACAATTCCTATTGGAAAGTGGTTGGAAAACTTCAACGAGAATGCTGACGCATATGAGCTTACCGAAAAGCAGAAATATGTAAATGCGAGGAATAAAATGAGAGGAACGGCAAAACTGTTCCTAGAAACAGTGAGTGTTTCGAACTTCGATTCTTTGTGCGAAGCGCTCAAAGAGGAATTCGACATAAAGTTCAACAGTGCTGACATACATCAGAAGTTAATGCAAAGGCAAAAGAAAAACGACGAGAACTTTTACGAATATATTCTGCAAATGAGGAAGCTGGCAGCACTGGGGTCGATAGAAGACGAAGTAGTTATTCGATGCATTGTGAACGGAATTAAGGTGCGTGAAGATCTGAAATATCCATTGTATAGTTCTAAGACATTTAAAGAACTAAAAGAGCGTTTCGGGATTATACAGCAAATGAGTTACAAGAGCAGCAGCAGCGCAGTACAAAAGCGAAACTACACGAAGCTTGCGCAAAATGTTAAAGACGATGAAGGTGAAAATCGCGCAGTAAGTAGACATTGTTTCAATTGTGGGTCATCTACACACATACGTGCAGAATGTAAGGCAGAAACAAAATGCTTTAAATGCAACGGCAATGGTCATATCGCAAAAAATTGTGAATATCAGAAGAGAACGGTGAACATGCTAACAAGTGATAAACGAAGTAAGCAAATGCGAATTAGCAACAAGTACATATCATGTTTGATAGACACAGGTGCAGATGTGTCACTTATGCAGCAATGTGTTTATGAAAAAAATTTTGGCAATCACAGCCTACAAAAAAGTTTTGCGAAATTGTATGGTTTGGGAAATGTTGCGATTGCGGCGAAAGGTGCGTTATCGTTAAAAGTTGAAGTTGATAATATAAAACTGAGCATTCATTTCTTGTCGTAGCTGATCATAAAATAAACAACGAAGTTATTGTCGGATATGATTTCATTCAGCGTTTCCAATTAGAGTTTAATGCTAAGGGATATTTTTTCTCCGATAAGACAAATGTACAAGAAGAGGTCGAATTAAAATGCGTATACAATATTATAGAAAAGGTGCCAGAAATTGATGTTCCGCCTCAATATAGAAATGATGTTAATAAATTAATTAATGAATACAATCCTGTAGTTAGTTCGATTGAACATCCTATTCAGCTGAAAATAATACCAAAAGACGATTTTATTAATTTCAATGAAAGTCCGACCCGATTATCTGCAGCAGAGCGTGACGTTGTCAAGAGTCAAGTGGACGAGTGGTTAAAACTTGGTATAGTTCATGAATCCAACGCAAACATAGCCAGTAAAGTTGTTCTTGCAAGGAAAAAAGATGGAAGTTATCGTGTTTGCATAGACTATCGTAAACTAAATGCTGCTGTGTTTAAAGATCGTTTCCCTGTTCCAATCATCGATGAAGTGTTAGAGAAGATGCAATCAGCGAAATTCTTTACGGTTATGGACCTCAAAAACGGGTTCTTTCACGTGCCGATTGAAGAAAGTAGTCAGAAATATACAGCATTTGTAACTAGAGAAGGTTTATTTGAATTTGCTAAGGCACCGTTTGGATTTTGTAACTCGCCAGCAGTGTTCATGCGGTACGTAAACTATATTTTTCGGCAGATGATAAGCGACGGTATCATGGAGTTATATGTAGACGATATTGTTGTTTTCGGACAGACAGCGGACGAATGTTTGAAGAATGTAAACATGGTTCTGCAGAAGGCGCAAAGTTTCGGTTTAGAAATAAAATGGTCCAAATGCATGTTTCTAAAAGATAAAATTAGTTTTTTGGGTCATGAAATTCATAATGGTAGTGTATGGCCTGGAAGAGATAAAATTAAAGCTGTTAAAAATTTTATTGTGCCTAAAAATATCAGAGACGTTCAAGCTTTCTTAGGTTTGACGGGATATTTTAGGAAGTTTGTTCAAAATTATGCCATCATAGCTAGGCCATTAACACAGTTACTGAAGAAAGAAGCAGAATTTCAGATTGGTCCATCGCAGCAAAAAGCAATACTTGATTTGAAGTCAGCTCTTACGCAAGAGCCTGTTTTGAAAATTTTTAAGCAGAATGCTAAAACTCAACTTCATGTAGATGCGTCGAAGTATGGGTTTGGTGCGACATTAGTACAAGAGCACGAAGGAAAGTGGCATCCCGTATTTTATTGGAGTCAAAAGACCTCACCTCAAGAAGAAAGGTTACATAGTTACTTTCTCGAAGTGAAAGCTGCGTACTTGGCAACGAAGAGGTTGCGTCACTATTTGATGGGAATTCAATTTGACTTAGTAACCGATTGTTCGGCATTTAAGCAGACTGCCACGAAAAAAGATGTACCCCGAGAAGTGGTTCAGTGGCTTATGTATCTACAAGATTTCCACTTTAATATTGAACATCGATCAGGAGAGAGAATGAAGCACGTTGACAGCTTAAGTCGTTATCCGGTTATGGTTGTTACATCGCAGATACAAGTACAAATTCAGAAACCGCAACAAAATGATGAACATCTAAAAGCGATAACTGCAATTCTCGACGATAAACCATACGCAGATTACGTAATGAAAAACGGAGTGTTATATAAACAATGGAAGGGTCAAGAGCTATTGGTAGTACCGAGAAATATGGAGAAAGAAATTATACGAAACGTACACAATTTTGGTCATATGAACTCGCAGAAGACGATGCACGCGATCCAACAAGATTTTTTCATAGCACATTTAGAAAAGAAGGTGAAGCAGCACATATCAAACTGCGTTGAGTGCATAGTACACAATCGCAAAGCAGAAAGGCAGGAAGAATTTTTACATTGCATAGATAAGGGTGACTACCCACTGGCAACTATCCATGTCGATCATTTGGGTATCTTGGATTCTACGTCGAAGAACTATAAGTATATTTTCGCAATAGTTGATGGTTTTTCTAAATTCGTTTGGCTATTTCCGAGCAAAACAACAGACACTCAAGAGGTAATAAAGCATTTGAGTAGATGGGTCACCATTTTTGGAAACCCGCAACGTATTATCAGCGATAAAGGCGCAGCATTTTTGTCGAATTTATTTAAAGAATTTTGTAACGAAAATAAAATTGAGCATATAAAAATAACAACAGGTGTTCCTAGAGGCAATGGGCAAATCGAAAGAGTCAATAGAGTAATTCTTTCTATGTTGTCTAAGTTGTCGGCTAATGATCCAGCTAAGTGGTACCAGTATGCAGCTATGGTACAAAAAGCTATAAACGCGCACGTTCACTCCTCAACAAAATTTACACCCTACGAAATTATGTTTGGAGTAAAGATGAAAAGCGAAATGTCTAGTGACATTATAAAACTACTCCAAGAAGAATTGTTGGAGGTATTCCAAGAAGATCGTCGTACAATGAGAGAAGAATGCAGAGCAAATATTCAGAAAGCTCAAGAAGCGTATAAAAGAAATTTTGACAAAAAACGAAAACGCAGTACAGAATACCAAAAAGGCGATTTGGTCGCAATAAAAGTAACTCAGTTTTCAAATAAAAAGTTATCGAACAAATTTAATGGACCTTATAAAGTCATTGAAATCAAACGCAATGGGAGGTACTCTGTCGAAAAAGCAGCAGATTTTATGGGACCGAAGGTTACATCCACTAGTGTTGATAATATGAAGCTCTGGACACATTTCGAAGTTGATGAAGATTTGTCATCTGAGACAGATGACGAGCAGGATGACCGAATGTAATGTTGGCAACACCCTGCGTGAGGCTGGCAAGCAGCAACCAACTTCACATCTCAAGAAGTAGCGACAGTTGGCGAATAGAGTTGCCGAACACAGTTGGCAAAATACAGTTGGTAAACACAGTTGGTTAAGACAGTTAGCGAAGAAGTTGGCAAACGCAGCTGATCAATATTTTTCTATTCTTTAATTCATTCATTCATTTTCAATTAATTGTAACTTAATTATAAACAACATTTGTTAATAAACGTTATAATCACTTTTTACATATATGTATATGCACTTACCCAATTATAATATCAGTCTTAAACATTTTTTACATTCTTAGCACTTTTCACAACAAAACTTGTTAATTATCACCACCGGCTAGGCAACTGCTTCCAGCCAACTAACATATGTGAATTTAATATGAATTAAAATGATTTATGTTTTGACATTTTTCAAATGTAAAGTTGAATATATTTTTGACAATTTAAAATAACTGTCATTTGAATGATGGGTAGCATTGACTTATTTTGTTTATTTAAAAAACTTGTAAAATATTGATGGAATTTAAACGAAATAGCACGGGATTAGGTATTAGGCCGTAATTGGGCACACTTACGTTACATACAAAACAACAAACACAACAGGTCCAACCAACGGAGAGAAGCGGAGGAACAAAACTGGCGGGAGAGACATACATACGTACATTACAGGCGCACTTTAAATATAAAAGGAATACCAAGTGAGCGTATCAAGTCCTCTAATATATAATATACACACACGAATACAATACGTAATTATTCGATGCCTACTTAGCTTCGTGTATTCAAACACTAAGTGTGTTAACAAACAAAAAAAAAACAATTCAAATATTTACATGCAATTTTTCCAGCATACCTCTTCTGTTTAACAAAACCACTAAGCAGGATTGCATAAGCAAGGGCATAAACATAAAATAGAATTATAACATAAAAACACAACAAGAGAGGCAAAAAATATATAAGCAACTTTACCTTTTTTCAATTCCGTCTCCGCGCTCTTTTCTCAGAGCGAACATACATACATATGTATATAAATATATTTTTACATATAATCATACGGCAAAGAATCTGTCTGTGACACTAAACAAAATATCGATATATCTTCTTCTTATATATAAAAATTAAACCGTTTTCGTTGTCACGGCATCACGCGTGAATGGCTGAACCGATTTGGCTGGTTTTTTTTTGTTGTATTTGTTATTATTAGGAGAAGGTTCTTATGATTCGAAAGTTGCCGGAAAACCCCTAAAAACAGCCCTTTTCTTCTTCCAATACAAACATTTTATTTTGTATATACATACATACATATGTACATATGTAAGTAAAAATGATTGTTTGTTTGTAAGTAATGCTAATAGCCTTGACAGACGGCAGTGTTAATCCGGATTAACTGCACACTTATTCAGATCCAAATTTGTAGGTGACAGACGGCAGCTATGCGAGTTTGAAACTCTCATAAACAGCTCATTGTCCTTTTTATAATATTTTCAATGAAAATTGATAGAAGATAAACATTACGGTTGTTAGCCGACCAATTTTTACCAAACCATTTTTTATTACAAAAGCATATCAACACATTATTTTTAAAACTGCATCATAACATAGAAGTTTTATTGATATTATATTGAGAATTTGATAAACAGCTGTCAGGGTTGCTTGTATTTCATTCACAATAGATGAAAAGTTGGCCATTTTTAACAATGTTGCCAACGAAAATCTCACAAACTCCCTAAAATTTTCAGAGTTATTTTTGGATTCAGCAACGGAGTTAGCTGTGGTAACTCCTGAATTAATCCCGAAAAATGCAATTAATCTGGTTTAACGCTGCCGTCTGTCAATGCTATAACGCACGAGAACGGCGGAACCAATCTTCATGAAATCAGAAGTTTTTCGCAGTCTGGAAAGGGTTAGATATAAAAAAAAAACCATATACTTTTCATAAGGAAAAGTCGAAAAATTGGAAATTTCCAAAAAGTGACTTTTCATACAATTCATTTTTGTTTTGTTTTTCAATATTTTGTTTTGTAAATTATTTGAATCTTTCAATTTCGGTCGCTTGATTTTTTATTCCGGCTATTTAAAAGAAAAATTATTTAAAATTGTTCAGTGAAAACTTTATGTGTGTTTCAAACGAAGTGATCAATTACAGATTGAAATTTGTTACGAAGCAACGAAGACATCGCGCTAATATCGGTCGGCGTTCTCTTTGCCATCAACGTATGGCAGCCCAAGACACATGAACTACATGAGACTCCCAGGACGCGATGACATATGTGTGGAATTATGGATCGCTGTCAATCAGCAAGCGATCATCACGATAAAACAGCACGACTTTTCAAACAACAGCTATCATATTTGGTGGACTTTATCTTGAAGCAACGCATGTATATACAAGTATGGTGCAGTCAGATGCTGGATGTACTCTGTTGAGTTGCAAAAAAGAGGTTTGCCGCACGCACACATTCTTCTTTAAACGGTGGATGATGGTTACACCAGATCAAATTGATGAAATCATTTCTGTGGAAATTCCTCATGCAGAGAAAGCTCCATTATTCTACGAAGTGATGAAAACCAATATGGTGCATGGACCTTGGTGACACCAATAATCCCACGTGCTTTCTTTCGAAACGCAAACTGGAAATGATGGATATCCACTCTATCGTCGTAGATCATCAGACGACAATGGCATGACATTTACCATTCAACTTAGAGAGTGACAAGTTTTTTCTCAACTTGCGTCAGTGATTCGTTTGTGAGAACATTGCTCTATTTGGAAATGCCTTGATATTATGCATGGAATGCATCGCCGAAGAAATAGGTACGCAGAAAGCAGGGCCAACCAATAGATTGACATGCAGGTGTGTTCTCAACTAATTCCTTAGGACGAATTTACATAATCCACCCGAAAAACTACGATTGCTAATACCTTTGGTTCTTCTTCTTAAATGGCGTAGACACCGCTTACGCGATTATAGACGAGTTAACAACAGCGCGCCAGTCGTTTCTTCTTTTCGCTACGTGGCGCCAATTGGATATTCCAAGCGAAGCCAGGTCCTTCTCTACTTGGTCCTTCCAACGGAGTGGAGGTCTTCCTCTTCCTCTGCTTCCCCCGGCGGGTACTGCGTCGAATACTTTCAGAGCTGGAGTGTTTTCGTCCATCCGAACAACATGACCTAGCCAGCGTAGCCGCTGTCTTTTAATTCGCTGAACTATGTCAATGTCGTCGTATATCTCGTACAGCTCATCGTTCCATCGAATGCGATATTCGCCGTGACCAATGCGCAAAGAACCATAAATCTTTCGCAGAATTTTTCTCTCGAAAAGAGGACTTTACTTTTCAATTGCCTACTCAGTCCGAGGTAGCACCTGTTGGCAAGAGCAATCCTGTGTTGGATTTCCAGGCTGACATTTTTGGTGGTGTTCCTAAATAGACGAAATTATCTACAACTTCAAAGTTATGACTGTCAACAGTGACGAGAGAGCCAAGTCGCGAGTGAGACGACTGTTTGTTTGATGACAGGAAATATTTCGTCTTGCCCTCGTTCACTACCAGACCCATTTTCTGTGCTTCCTTGTCCAGCCTGGAGAAAGCAGAACTAACGGCGCGGGTGTTGAGGCCGATGATATCAATATAATCGGCATACGCCAGCAGCTGCACACTCTTATAGAAGATGGTACCTTCTCTATTTAGTTCTGCAGCTCGAACTATTTTCTCCAGAAGCAGGTTGAAGAAGTCGCAACGATAGGGAGTCGCCTTGTCTGAAACCTCGTTTGGTATCGAACGGCTTGGAGAGGTCTTTCCCGATCCTGACGGAGCTCAACGTCAGTTTACACAGTCGTATTATTTTTGCAGGTATACCAAATTCAGACATCGCGGCATAAAGGCAGCTCCTTTTCGTGCTGTCGAAAGCAGCTTTGAAATCGACGAAGAGGTGGTGTGTGTCGATTCTCCTTTCACGGGTCCTTCCCAAGATTTGGCGCATGGTGAATATCTGGTCGGTTGTTGATTTTCCAGGTCTGAAGCCACACTGATTTTTTCGTAGAATTTTCGAGCATTACCCCTGTCGGCCAGCTTATCAAGCTCTTCGTACTCACGCATTTCAGCCTCTTTCTTTTTCAGTCTACAAATGCGTCTCACTTCCCTTTTCAACTCTCGGTATCCCATCCCGCACGTGTTGTGGTCGATCGTAACCTTGCTAGGTAGGCAGCCTGTGTGCCTGCGACACGGCACTCCTCGTCGTACCAGCTGTTCTTTTGCACTTTCCGAAAACCAATGGCTTCGGTTGCAGCTGTACGTAAGGAATTTGAAATGCCGTCCCACAGTTCCCTTATACCGAGTTGTTGACCAGTGCTCTCAGAGAGCAGGAGTGCCAGCCGAGTAGGAGATCGTTCGGCTGTCTGTTGTGATTGCAGCTTCTCGACGTCGAACCTTCCTTGTGTTTGTGGGCGTGCGTTTCTTGCTGCACAAAGACGGGTGCGAGTCTTGGCTGCAACAAGATAGTGGTCCGAGTCGATGTTAGGACCTCGGAACGCACAAACATTTAAAACACTGATCACAACATGATCGATCTGGTTGGTAGTTTTTCGATCCGGAGACAGCCAGGTAGCTTGATGAATCTTCTTATGCTGGAATCTAGTACTACAGATAACCATATTTCGGGCCCCGGTGAAGTCAATCAGCCTTAACCCATTTGGGGAAGTTTCGTCGTGGAGGCTGAAGTGCCAAAGATACCTTCTTTGCCCACCTTGGCGTTAAAGTCGCCAAGCACGATTTTGACATCGTGGCGAGGACAGCTCTCATAAGCGCGCTCCAAGCGCACATCTTTGGTCACCTCGTCCTTCTCTTCCGTCGGGGCGTGGGCGCAAATCAGCGATATGTTGAAGAACCTCGCTTTGATGCGGATTGTGGCTAGACATTCATTCACCGGAATGAATGATAGTACTCGACGACGGTATCTCTCTCCCACCACGAATCCAACACCAAACTTGCGCTCCTTTATATGGCCACTGTAGTAAGTGTCACAAGGACCTACTCGTCTCTGTCCTTGTCACGTCCATCGCATTTCTTGGACGGCGGTGATGTCAGCCTTTATTTTCGCGAGGACATCAACCATCTGGGCAGCGGCACCTTCCCAATTAAGGGACCGGACATTCCAGGTGCATGCCCTCAAATCGTAGTCCTTATTTCGTTTGCCATGGTCGTCAAAAGAGTGGTCTCTCATCCGAGGTTTGTTGCTTCCTTTCATTGGGGGTGTTTTTTTACGTGGCGGGTCCCAAACCCAGCGCACAACCCTATGCAGGGGATGTTTCGCCTTCTCACTTTAGCTCGCCTTCGAACGGATGTTCTTAGGCTACCCAGAGGATACTTAGTCATAGACCGGAAGTAGTGAGCTGCTTGAGTCATGTGTAAAAGGATCGTTTCTGGCCACTCCCAAGTGAATGGCGATCAGAGAACTTTCCTCACTTGCGTGAACTTCTACACATGACTCCATCCTCCAAGTTGCTATTGATATTTACAACGTATTTTGAAGGTAAATTCAACTTTCTTTTCATTTCAAAACGCATAATTTCACGCAGGTCAACGTATGCGGGGTCAGCTAGTTACATAATAATACATATAGCTTGTCAAAAAAGTCTTGCGGTATTTTCGCTAGTTGGCGCTGAAAGCGCGTAGTTCCAGTTTTATTCGTCGCATCGGGTCATGCTATACCTTTTTGGAAAGCTCATTTTACGCGCTAACACGTGTTTGATTAATTGTCGTTTCTTTTAAGTCGTTCGTGAGTTATAGCGTCGGAAACATTGAGCAAAATAAAGAGAAAATACGCCATATTTTACAGTACTACTACGATAAAGGCAAAAATGCATCTCAAGCCGCCAATAAAATTTGTGCAGTTTATGGACCCGATACAGTTTGCATTTCTACCGCACAACGATGGTTTTAACGTTTTCGTTCTGGTGTAGAGGTGGTCGAAGATGCGCCATTCTCCGGAAGGCCTGTCGTCGAAAATTGCGATAAAATCGCTGAATTGGTCGAAAGAGACCGGCATAGTAGCAGCAGTAGCATCGGTCAAGAGCTGGGCATGAGTCATCAAAAATTCATTTCAATTTCAATAAAAAAAAATTCAATAAAAGTACCGCAAGACTTTTTTGACAACCCATTATATAAGTGAAACTTTAAACGCGTTTTTCTCGAAACGACATTTTTCAAAATTGCTGACATCATAACTCAATGAGAAATTGACCGATCGACTTCAAATTAAAACTGGGTATAGTTGAATACATTTACTATACACCGGATAACGATCTTTTTGATTGGTTGAAAATTGTCAATTTGGCATTAAAAAACGACATTTTGTTCGTAAAAAAACTTATTTTTTCTTTAAAATTACGCCATGTTTAATAAACATTTTGAATTTTTTTGTTTCAGCTGCTCATTCGACCGGAATCATGCCAGCAGTTGAGGCACTTTTTTTCGGTACTTCCGCAGACAGCACATAACTCCGTTATTTTTCAATATTTTTGCAAAACAAAAATTTTTAATATAGCTAAAAATATACTTTATTACGTCCATAGAACGTCGAAACAATTAATTTAGTACTTTCTCTTAAAAAAATTCACGAAAATCGCCTAATTTTTCATGCGTCATACTGGTATAGCCCCTTAAAGATTAAAGAACGAAATAATTTTTGCATAAATTGCCTGTCACATGCGCATACATATACAAATTGCAACAGCAAATTTAATTGTTTATACTGTCAAAAAAGACATCATTCAATGCTTCATTACAGCACATACCCCTTCTCACGCAAAAGAAGAGCCTATACAAAAAGAACCACACGTTTAATTGCAAAAACAATTCCCGAAACCCAAAATTCGAAAAATTGCCAAGAGGCACCATGTTGCTCAAAGGCACAAAAAGCTCAAACGCTTCATAGTGAAACACAAAGTGGACTAGTTACACAACAATTTACCATACCAACTCAAGTTGAGAAAAAATCAAATCAATACCTTAAATCACAATTAAGAAAATTTCAAGAGATAGGGAAACTTCCCCAAATATTAAATCAGTATTGTAAGGGCTACTCGAAAGCCACAACTACTCGATCAAATAATGGCCGGTACGTCGTACGACTACCCTTAGAGCCACAATTTTCCAATACTCCACAAATTGGTATAAAAAACAAAGTCAGAGTTACCTCTGACAGCCCAAATTATTTAAAGCACATACAACTTTTTGGCCCCGCAGAATGGCTTTCGCCAATAATGGAAAAAAAACAAAAAAAACAATTCTGACCAAATCCTACAGCGGTGGCGGGCTCCTAAATGCCGAATTAGTGCATACGCACTAAAACATAAAATATAGCACAGCTATATCAAAAAGTCGAAAAATCGACACATTTCATAAATTTTCAAAAATAAATAAAATCTCAAAAGTAACTTAAGGGATCACCATACTCCTAATGCGATAAAGCGACGCACCTACACTTACAAAAAGCAAAGGTCGCTCTTATCGCATCTATTCAAGCTCTCCTCATATGGGTGAGTTATGGAAATCAGCTATACAAAGCTTCAAATTAAGTATAAAGAATTATCTACTTCACGAATCGAAGCCGTTTTCTATTCATGGCCACTCCCTCGAAAGATCCCTCTAATTTCATAGCCCTAATTCCAGGGCTAAGGAGTACCCATTCTGGCCACATCTGAGCCAGGCGTGGAGTTACTATCCTTTATAAGCCGATAATACAAAAAAGGCAAATAATAAACAACCGGTATACCAAACCAATAAAAAAATAGTAAATAACGGCTAGTAAAATTAATAAAAGCAAACAACTTTTTTGGTACAATAAGTCGTCAAAACACGCAAAATCAATTACTACTCAAGCACCAAAAAAATACAGTTTTCTATTAAAACCAAAATCGCTTCTTACAGCTAGTATTCTGCGGCCTCGGCTACTCCACACACAGTAAGCCAAACTACATGTCTCATATTATACATATAAAACTAGGCAAAATAATCGCCTAGGGGGCCCAGGATGTTTAAATGAGTTAAGCATCCACCCCCTCTGTCCAGTAAAACTGGCGCATCCTAATACAACAGCGCAATTCACCACAGCGGATGACACTCAACACAACTCACCCCACTTCTACAACAATCAACCCACTCAACAAAAAGGATGGGAAAAAGAGAAAGCGGACATTCGATTCGATACTGCGCCGCGTCAACACTACATTTGACTCGATCGTCATCGTTCCACCCGCGCCGACAGCGATCCAACACATCCTTTTCGATTCGACGCGATATATTATTAAGCAAAACATTGTACTGCAAACAAAAGATAATTTTAAATAAATTGTATAATACCTTTTAAATACACAACTCTTTTTTTCATTTTAAACACTCGCGCGAGAGTAAGTGCATATTGAGTCACCAGTGGTTTGTATTCCCCAATAAATTGGGTCATTAATTGTTCATATGGGAAAGGCACACGCGAGAACGACCTGCCCAAAATTTGTCAACCTAATTTAAACATTTTTTTTCTCTCAGACCGTTAAAGTTTTTCTCATGTACCGGTGTATCCCACATAAATATATTTGTTTTGTACATATATTTTGAACACCTGTTGTGAGTTTTACTAAAGCATTTCTCGAAATAGCAGAAAGTCGAACATTTTTACTCTCGCGATTTGCCATTTAAATACTTTGAAAAACTTTATATTAAACAAGAAGTGCCATATTCGGATGTAACCTAAAATTTTATAATCTAGCAACTTTCAAAGATTACATCTGTGCAAATATTTGGCGAAGTTAACAAAAGGCCATATTATTATCAGTGAAATATGTAATTTCATTAGCAGATCTCATTGATTAGCCGACGCTTTCGGTATAACGACAGTTATACGTACCGAGTTCCACATCTTCTGTACAATTTTGTTCAAACAATTTTTAGGTAAGAGCTTTTACATTTGTAACACTACATAATGTTGGTGCAGAACAGATGTTTGCTAATCTGAAGAACATACATACTATGTATGTAATTTGAAATACGTATGTCAGTACTTATGTATAATTTTCTAATCTCATTAAGAAGACTGTTGAAATTTTTATATATATGTATGTATATTTCTTTCCAAGATACTCTTCTTCTTCTTTATTGGCATCCACACCGCTTATGTGATTATAGCCGAGTTAACAACAGCGCGCCAGTCGTTTCTTCTTTTCGCTACGTGGGGCCAATTGGAAATTCCAAGCGAAGCCAGGTCCTTCTCCACTTGGTCGTTCCAACGGAGTGGAGGTCTTCCTCTACTTCCCCCCGCGGGTACTTCGTCCAATACTCTCAGATCTGGAGTGTTTTCGTCCATTCGGACAACATGACCTCGCCAGCGTAGCCGCTGTCTTTTAATTCGCTGAACTATATCAATGTCGTCATTTATCTCATACAGCTCATGGTTCCATCGAATGCGATATTCGCCGTAGCCAACGCGCAAAGGACCATAAATCTTTCGCAGAACTTTTCTCTCGAAAACTCGGAACGTCTGCACATCAGTGTTTGTCATCGTCCTAGCCTCTGCACCATATAGCAGGACGGGAATTATGAGTGACTTATAGAGTTTGGTTTTTGTTCGTCGAGAGAGGACTTTACTTCTCAATTGCCTACTAGTTCCGAAGTAGCACCTGTTGACAAGAGTTATATTGCGTTGGATTTCCAGGCTGACATTGTTGGTGGTGTTTACGCTGCTTCCAAGATAGACGAAATTATATACGACTTCAAAGTTATGACTGTCAACAGTGACGTGAGAGCCAAATCGCGATTGCGACGACTGTTTGTTTGATGACAGGAGATATTTCGTCTTGCCCTCGTTCACTGCCAGACCCATTTTCCTTGCTTCCTTGTCCAGTCTGGAGAGAGCAGAAGTAACGGCGCGGGTCTTGAGGCCGATGCTACGCCAGCAGATGTACACTCTTATAAAATATTGTACCTGCTCGATTAAGTTCTGCAGCTCGAATTATTTTCTCCAGCAGCATTTTTAGGAAGTCTCACGAGAGGGAGTCGCCTTGTCTGAAACCTCGCTTGTTATCGAAAGGCTCGGAGAGCTCCTTCCCGATCCTGACGGAGATTTTGGTTTGCTCAACGTCAGTTTTCACAGCCGTATTAGTTTGGCGGAGATACCAAATTCAGACATCGCGACATAAAGGCAGCTTCTTTTCGTGCCGTCGAAAGCAGCTTTGAAATCGACGAAGAGGTGGTGTATGTAGATTCTCCTTTTACTTTCCAAAAGTTGGCGCATGGTGAATATCTGGTCAGTTGTTGATTCTTCAGGTATAAAGCCACACTGCTAAGGTTTAATCATTTTGTTGACGGTGGGCTTTGATGTTTCACACAATACGCTCGATAGAACCTTATACGCGATGTTGAGAAGGCTTATCTCACGGTAGTTGGTGCAGATTGTGGAATCTCTCTTTCTGTGGATTGGGTAGATCAGACTTAAATTCTAATCGTTGGGCAAGCTTTCGTCCAACCATATTTTACAAAGAAGCTGATGCATGCTCCTTAACAGATCTTCGCCGCCGTGTTTGAATAGTTCGGTCGGCAATTCGTCGGTTTTTGTGGTTCTTCAGTCGGGTAATTGCTATTGGAACTTCTTCATGGTCGGGCAAAGAAACGTCTGCTCCATAGTCATCGATTGGGGAACCGGTTCGCCTTCTCCTGGCGTTGCACTTTCACTGCCTTTCAGCAGGCTGGAGAAGTCTTCCCTCTATAATTTTCGTATGCTTTGGGCATCGATCAGTAGACCACCTTTGGGGGTTCTACAAGAGTATGCTCCGGTCTTGAAACCTTCTGTAAGCCGCCGAATTTTTTCGTAGAATTTTGGAGCATTACTCCTGTCGGCCAGCTTGTCAAGCTCTTCGTACTCACGCATTTCGGCCTCTCTCTTTTTCTGTCTGGAAATGCGTCTCGCTTCCCTTTTCAACTCTCGTTATCTATCCCATCCCATACGTGTTGTGGTCGATTGTGACGTTGCGAGGTAGACAGTCTGTTTTCTCTCCCCTGCGACACGGCACTCCTCGTCGTACCTGCTGTTCTTTTGCATTTTCCGAAAACCAATGGTTTCGGTTGCAGTTGTACGTAAATAGTTTGAAATGCCGTCCCACAGTTCCCTTATACCGAGTTGTTGACGAGTGCTCTCAGAGAGCAGGAGTGCAAGCCGAGTAGTAAATTGTTCAGCTGTCTGTTGTGATTGCAGCTTTTCGACGTCGAACCTTCCTTGTGTTTGTTGACGGGCGTTTTTTGCTGCACAAAGGCGGGTGCGAATCTTGGTTGCAACAAGATAGTGGGTCGAGTCGATGTTAGGACCTCGCAGCGTGCGCACGTCTAGAACACTGGAGACTTGTCTTCCGTCTATCACAACATGATCGATCTGGTTGGTGGTATCTCGATCCGAAGACAGGCAGGTTGCTTGATGTATTTTCGTGTGCTGGAATATAGTACTTCAAATGACCATATTTTGAGCCCCGGCGAAGTCAATCAGCCTCAACCCATTTGAGGATGTTTCCTTGCCCAGGCTGGCGTTAAAGTCGCCAAGCACGATTTTAACATCGTGGCGGAGGCAGCGCTCATAGATGCGCTCCAAGCGCTCATAGGAGGCATCTTTGGTCACATCGTCCTTCTCTTCCGTGGGGGCGTGGGCGCAAATCCGAGATATGTTGAAGAACCTTGCTTTGTTGCGGATTGTGGCTAGACGCTCATCCACCGGAGTGAATGATAGCACTTGGCGACGGAGTCTCAAGTACTACCACGGATCCCACTTGGTACCAAACGTGTGCTCCTTTATATGGCCACTGTGGTAAATGCCAAAAGGACGTACTCGTCTCAATCTTTGTCGCGTCCATCGAATTTCTTGGACGGCGGTGATGTCAGCCATAACTCTAACGAGGACATCAACCAGCTGGGCAGCGGCACTTTTCCAATTAAGGGACCGAACATTCCAGGTCCATGCCTTTAAATCTCAGTCCTTCTTTCGTTTGCTATGGTCGTCATCAAAAGGGGGGTATCTCATCCGAGGCTGTTTAGTCTTTTTCATCGCTACTTTATTTTTAGGTGGCGGGTCCCAAACCTTCCTCCTTTCGCCTTCTCACTTTAGCTCGCCTTCAAACGGATGTTCTTAAGCTACCCAGAGGATACTTGGTCAAAGACCGAAAGTCGTGAGATGCTTGAGCCATATGTAAAAGAATCGTTTCTGCCCACTCCCAAGTGATTGGCGATCAGAGAACTTTCCTCACGTGCATGAACTTGTATAGATGGCTGCATCCTCCCGAGTTGATAACTACCGATGTAATAAAAGATCTGTCGCGTAAAGCACCAACGAAGCTTACAACGATAATAAACGCTTGGCTATATTGTCATAGTTGAAGAAAATGGTCTAACTCCAACTCACCAATTTGAGTTTAGATCTCAGCATTTCATAATCGACCAAATACATCGCATAACAAGCATAAAAGAAAATGCAATGGAAAATAAGAACCGTTTTTCTAAACGTATTACGGACGTTCGATGGAGTGTAGTACCATGGGTAATTACATAAATTAAGACGCTACCTTCCGAAGAATCTAACTGATCTACTTTCCTCTTACTTAAGCAACCGCTTCTTCAGAATACAGAAAGAAAAAGCATATTCAACTCTACAGCCAATAGAAAAGGTGTACCCAAACGAACTGTGTTAGGGCCATTCCTAAATATCTTGTTTGCTAGAAATATATCTACGCCGACAAACAGCACAATTTCCAGATTTGCCGATGATACCTGCATCATTACGACCGGCTCTTCGCGATTCTAGATGAAGTGAAGTTACAAAGTGCAAGAGAATTAGTCATCCTTTAGCATGCCTGCGCTTTTCGAGAATTTCAATAGAATCTGTAGGCTCACTGACGACACCTCTTATATGTCTCATAGCGTGGGGCCCAAATGCTTGAAGCATAGCCTTACCAATGCACGACACGTGTGCAAAAGATGCTCTATTGTTTCTCTATCATAATTTTCCCTCAGCCCCTTCTATCGAGTGTCAGTAGGAGCGTTGTGTATTTCCGATTTACCATTTAACACATGCAGTTTGGTCCCCAGGTGGATCGTTCCAATGCGTTTTCATTTTCTTTGCTCTGTTTTTGTCCAGATCGTCATATTAGCAATGCATGGGGTTTCCAATGTTGATCACGTTTTGGGTGACAGCAGTACACCACCCTTGGTAATCTCGTCCACCATCTCATTGAAGGAGATGCCTTTGTGACCCCAGTAGAGAAAAAGTCTATTGGTTTTGGCGAAACTCTATACTGCTGGCCTGCTTTCCAACACACTTATGGCCGATATACAAAACTAGGTTAAAGATTCCCTTGGTAATTTGAGCCTGGAGGATTCTATCCAAACGTTGAATAGCTATTTCGTAGAAAAATTATTGAATGTTTCGAAAATGTCCAGGAACACTCCAAGGGCGTATTCCTTACATTCTACAGCCTTTGCGATTTTTAATACTAGTGTATAAAGTGCAGTTTCTACGGACCTGCATTTAGTATATGCTTTTTGCGCTTTGAACAAGCTTCCAGGAGGAGATACCGCCCTGATAAGCACATTAAAAATTTTCTCTAATGTTTTCAGAAGGAAAGAAGTTAAGCTTATAGGCTTCTTTCCAATAGGTTGCGCTGTTCCTATCTGGCTTCCTTATGAGAACTACCCCTACCTCTCTTCATGAGTGTGGCACAACCCCTAAAAATCCCCTTTAGCCACGACACGGATAGACAAAGCGAATTTTGCAACATTGCTGGAATGATTCCATCCGTACCGGGAGATTTTAAAGGATTGAATTAGCGGATTGCTCATTCTACCATATCTTCCGTAATGATGTCCTCGAGAAACTAGGCGGCATTATTCCCTTCATTGCTAGGACTCATCGTGGGGTTGGATCCAGGAAAGTGCACACTGACTAGGTCTTTTAATGAGTCCCCTCAGTTGTTCATCAACTTCGCACAACACTTGCGAATTAGAAAGGAAGCAGCTGGTCTTTTGAATAATAGTTTTATTTTCAAAACTTTCAATTCACGTTAACTACACTAAAGAGTTCTACATATATTCATTCCCTTATATAAGCTCAGCTTGGCATGAAGCCGAAGCCCAGCTGAAATGAAAAGAGCGCACACAAAAAAAGTTGCAGAGCCAAACTTAACAACTATAATCGGAAAGAATTCACCGTTAACTACGCAAAATAAAACCTTAATGTATAATAAAACCATAAAATCAATCTGCAGGTTTATATGGAACCGTGCAAGGGCTACAAAATAAAGTTTTGAGAAATATTGTAAACGCCCCATGGTACATAGCCAACTCGGATCTATACAGTGACCTTCATTTGAAAATGGTCCGCGAGGTTATTCACGAAACAGTATCGAAGCATGCAACAAGTTTACAGTTTCATGTGATGCCAGAAAACTGAAGACCTCACGACCTTATATCAAAAGCTAAAAGCGTTTATAGCCTTAATTTTAAATTCTGAAAAATATTGATTGTTAGTATAATTCGTTTACTACTCGCAATTTAATAGAATGCAAAACCATACCTTATTTAATACGTTTCAAGAACAACAAAGAAAAAACTGGTTACAGTGTAAATGTGTTACCCTTCACAACTCATTTCTATTCGCAAGCAGTTGAAACAATCAAGGCCGCTGCTCTATCACTTACTCCAAATCTTTGGGCAGCTAAAGCAGTGTGTTCTAATACTAGTGTGTTTTGTTTGGTTTTAGAGGATGGAAGAAAAAATTCATCATCAGCATCGTTTTTGGAAGAATTCATGTGCGACGCACCTACATTGTTGTCGTCTGTATGAGAGTCTGGCTGATCTGAATGGTCACGTGTTCTAGCTGATACTTTTCTGGTAAGTGTTGATGTTGAATGACGTTTTGAAAGCTTTTCTTTACGTTCATTTTTCTTTGTAATCTTTTTTGTTTCAGGTAGATCAACACTTCCAATGCAACCAATTCTACTGGTTCTCTGGTCCAAGAGAAATGGTTGTTCATTAATAGGAACTTTCCTTTCCTTTGGACAAGTGCAAGAAGACAAATAAATGCATTTACAAGCAGCGATGTCAAATAATTTTCCGGCAGAAGAGACAAAGTCGTCTCTTTTAGTGCTCAAACCTATTGGGTTCCTTAAAAACAATTGTTTAAGAGTCAGAAATTTCTTATGGTATGTGGTGAGCATTTGTACAACTCTGGTGTGTGAAACTATCGGAACAGATGAGTTTTTGAAAGTATTTTCAGGTTCATAGTTGTCGCCTCGGAGTCGCCCTATACGAAATCTTTCAAACTGATAACACAAAAGAACATCCTGGTAAGTAGGTAACTGGGACTGAGAGAGATTGTACGGATATATGCCAAACACAGGACATTCTGGCTAAATTTAAATTTAGATACAGACATTTAGGGTTCTGTGTTCTGTTGAGAGAATATAAGTGATAGCACTCGGTGAAATCAACGACAAGAGTGAAGGAAGTCGATGAAAAAATATTTATGTGGAGACCAGTCCGAACGTGTCGTATAGCGTAGGTGAATGAATGTGAGTGATAGCACTCGGCGAAATCAACGTCAAGAAGTGTGGCCGCAAGCCGATTTTCACCTTGCGCTGTGGCGCGCCGCATTTTCGCTCGTATCTCAGGAACAGTTCGTCCTACGGCCATGTCACATATACCATTTCCGTAGCAAATGACGTGACAAATAACTTTTGTTTTATACATTTTGCCATGAAATGCAAATTTCAGGCGCTAGGTAGACAATTTGACGATTTTAGGCGAATTTCCGAAATTTCAAGGCCGGAGTTGGGGTTGAAGATGCAATCCGATCTCAAAACAAAAAGTTGCATTGGAATCAGGAAGTAATAAGGCTACTTTTCCGCACTATTAGAAATCCCGAATCGAAAAAAGTCCGGAATCGACCCACCCTAATACATAGTAACACTTGAAATATACATAATACTTGAAATATATATATAACACCAAAGATGTATAAATGAATAAAGATTCTTTTATATAACTCAAATGCCTGATCAAACATAAAGATAAAAACGAAATTGTATAAACCCCGGAAAATGTTGACACATGTATGCTATCAGAGGCAATTTTACGTCACGAACCTGATTTAAAACAAGTAAGGAAGGGCTAAGTTTAACTATAATCAAACTTTCAAACTGCAAGGATTAAAACCAAATTCCTTCAGGTATATAAGACTTCTTAGTTATATGGGGTCTATCGCAAGTTTTCATCCGGTTTTATACATTCTAAGCGCAAAGATGCACCTTTTTCAGTAAAACATGTTCCCTTACTTTTATTTATGTAAATAACTTACTTATTGCCCGACATATGCGATATAAAGTCACCCAGAAGTTCGAAGAACAGCCGGTACGATGAGGAATGTCGTGTCGTAGTGAAAAGAAAGTGAACATCTTTCCTTTGCAATGTTGCGATCGACCACAACACGTGCGGGATAGGAAAGATACCGAGGAGAACGTTAACCCATATTGGGGAATCAATCGATGACGATGGAGCAGACGTTCCATTGCCCGACCATGAAGAAGTTCGAATAACAATTACCGCTTTAAAGAAAAACAAATCGGCGGAGGCCGATGGATTGCCGGTCGAGCTATTCAAACACGGCGACAAAAGACTGATAAGGAGCATGCATCAGCTTCTTAGTAGAATATAGTTACGCGTAAGCATGCCCGACGATTGGAATTTAAGTGTGCTTTGGCCAATTCAGATAAATGGAGGCCCCACAATCTGCGCCAACTACCGAGGGATAAGCCTTCTCAACATCGTATATAAGGTTCTATAGAGCGCATTGTGTGAAAAATTAAAGACCACCGTCAACAAACTGATTGGACTTTATCAGTGTGACTTAAGGCCTGGGAAATCAACTACCGTATATTCACCATGCACCAAATCTTGCAATAGACTCTTGAAAAAATAATTGACATGCACTATCTCTTCCTCGATTTCAAAGCTGCTTTTTACAGCACGAAAAGGAGCTAAACTGACGTTGAGCAATACCGAAAGCTCCGTCAGGATCGGGAAGGACCTCTCCGGGACATTCGATACCAAACGAGGTTTCAGACAAGGCGGCTCCCTTTCGTGCAACTTCTTCAATCTACTCTTGGAGAAAGTAATTCGAGCTGCAGAACTAAATACAGTGGACCAATAAAGTTTACATACACCTAGTTCTATTAAATTACGACACGTTTATTTGATTCAAAATCAATAAATTTTGTGGATTTTTTCTATTCATTTCAAGATATGTATATTTGACGTTAAATATAGCATATCAAACTATTTTTTTTACACAAATAAAAAAAATTATTGCTAAAGCCTAAAAATAACTCACATCAAAAAAGTTTACGTACACCAATGATTACTTATATAAATCAAAAGTAATTACAATAGTTTTACCGGTTTTTGGTCTACATTTTGTTGCAGTTATTGTTTCTAGACATCGACTTAAGGTCTCCACTCGATTTTTAGTATTATTTCCGGATATCTTGACCCACTAAGTCGATGATCCAGTTTTAGGCCGTACGGTTTTCCAAAAAGTTTCAGATATTTTGAATAAAATTAATGTCTGGTGATTGCGGGACCTATGGATTTATTTTTAATTCCATAACAACCATTCACGTACAAGATAAGTTTGTGTGTTTTGGGTCGTTATCCTGTGGTAAATAGAAATGGCTGCTATTAACAGCCGATTTAAGCACACTTAAAATTTAAATTATTTTATTAAAATGGTCAGAAACATGTGTTTATTCATTTTTGAAATGTACACAAAAAAAAAATAATTCTCAAACTAAGGAATGTGTTGAAGAGTGCTGGTTATCATAGACGAATCGCACGTCGTAAGCCATACATAAGTAAGGTTAATAAAAAGAAGAGGTCGGCGTTTGCTAAACAATATTTAAACAAACCGTATTGGTTTTGCGAAAACATTGTGTTCACCGACGAAACAAAATTGAATATATTTGGTTCGAATAGATCACGAAAAATGTGGAGAAAGATCAGTGAAGAGTCGCAAGGAAAAAATGGATTGCCAATGGTAGAGCACTTGGGGGTAATGTTATGGTTTGCGGGTGTATGGTTGCATCTCGAGTTGGACATTTGGACTTTATCAGTGAAAACATGGATAAGCATATGTATCTGAACATTTTAAGAAAGAAATTTAAATTTTAAGTGTGCTTAAATCGGCTGTAAATAGCAGCAAAATCAATTTTCAACAGGATACCGACCCAAAATACACATTGTGTCTTGTACGTGCAGGGTTGTCATGGAAATAAAAATAGCTCCATAGGTCCCGCAATCACTACACATTAATCCTATTCAAAATATCTGGAACTATTTAGATAACCGTATTCGAAAACATCGAATTTCTTCAAAATAAGGCCAAAAAACTGGATTATCGACTTAGTGGGTCAAAATATCCGGAAATAATACTAGAAATAGAGAGGGGAGCATACGTCGACGTCTAGAGGCAATAACTGCAACAAAATGTAGGCCAAAAACCGGTAAAACTATTGTAATTACTTTTGATTTATGTAAGTAATCATTGGTGTACGTAAACTTTTTTGATATGAGTTAGGCGCATTTTAAGCTTTAGCATTAATTTTTTTTATTTGTGTAAAAAAAAATATGTTGATATGCTATATTTAATGTTAAATATCTTCTTCTTCTTAATTGGCGTAGACACCGCTTACGCGATTATAGCCGAGTTAACAACAGTGCGCCAGTCGTTTCTTCTTTTCGCTACGTGGCGCCAGTTGGATATTCCAAGCGAAGCCAGGTCCTTCTCCACTTGGTCCTTCCAACGGAGTGGAGGTCTTCCTCTGCCTCCCCCGGCGGGTACTGCGTCGAATACTTTCAGAGCTGGAGCGTTTTCATCCATCCGGACAACATGACCTAGCCAGCGTAGCCGCTGCCTTTTAATTCGCTGAACTATGTCAATGTCGTCGTATTTCTCGTACAGCTCATCGTTCCATCGAATGCGATATTCGCCGTGGCCAATGGAGGATGGAGTCATGTGTAAAAGTTCACGCAAGTGAGGAAAGTTCTCTGATCGCCATTCACTTGGGAGCGGCCAGAAACGATTCTTTTACACATGACTCAAGCAGCTCACTACTTCCGGTCTTTGACCAAGTATCCTCTGGGTAGCCTAAGAACATCCGTTCGAAGGCGAGCTAAAGTGAGAAGGCGAAACATCCCCTGCATAGGGTTGTGCGCTGGGTTTGGGACCCGTGACGTAAAAAGCCTACCCCAATGAAAAATGACAAACAGCCTCGGATAGAACTAGGTGCATGAAAACTTTATTGGTCCACTGTAGTTAGGTGTGATATCGATATCATTGACCTCAAAAACCGCGCCGTTAGTTCTGCTTTCTCCAGATTGGATAAGGAAAGAAAGCAAATACTACGGCATTGACATAATTCACTGAATTAAAAGACAGCGGCTAGCTGGTGGCTGGCACGTGTCGTCCAAATGGACGAAAACAGTTCAGCTCTGAGAATATTCGACACAGGGAAAGGAAGAGGAAGACCTCCACTCCGCTAGAAAGACCAGGTGGAGAAGGACCTGGACCGCTTGGAATTTAAACAGCAAATCTGGTACAGGAAAGTCGATGATGGTTTGGATGGGAAGCTAAACTAATTCGGCCGGTGATGCACCAATATCTGGTCGGAAAGAGCAGCATAGTCACAAAAGTATTGTAGGAATGTGAGAGGTTTATGGTCTATGTAGACGTGGCTTTCTCGTACGGATGCAAACATCGTGAAATGAAACATCGATGGTTCGATGTATCGATATTTCTTCAAACAACATCGAAATCAAACACATCGGCCATTGAAACATCGATGTATCGAAACAGCGATGGATTTTTGAACTTGTTCAACGTATTTTATTAGTGAGCATAAAAAGCTTATTTCTGAACCATAAATAAGTGAAATACAGTAGTACGCCTTTAATTGATATATATTTTAGCTACCTATTAAAACTTTTTTTTTATTAATAAAAATTTTCTCAATAAATAAAAGATATAAATAGTTTATGAACAAACAACAAATTATTTATTTAAAACAGAATTTAAAAATAACAATTTGGAAAATCTTTTCTCTGTCAGGCGATTTCTTTGCTGTGTGATCGTTGCTCCAGCTTTAGAAAACAGTCGTTCACTAGGGACTGAAGTGGCCACAATGGATAAATATTTGGAAGCTTGTTTATACAATTCAGGAAATATATTTTTCATATGATCCCACATTTCTGTTGGATTCTGATTGATAGAAGCAACAGCTGATCCAAGATACATTTGTACTTCAACTTCCCTTGTTGTAATAGCAGATACATTGGAAAACTTACATTTCATATTTTGGTGGGCCAACTGTTTATGATGGCTCCAAATATTAAACGGGCTTTCTGTTGCACACTGATCCGAAGATTCCGACGTACTAACGCCATTATTTGCATCCTTTATGAAATTATTTAAATACATAACTGTTTTATTTTTAGACAGTGCATCTTTAAAATGCAGAAATTTGAGTCTCGGATCCAATACAGTAGCCAACGCCAGAACTGAATTAAATTTAAGATTGTCAAATCTCTTATTCATGTTCTTTTGCAGTTCACTTTTTAGCTCCCCTACAATAGCGTCTTGAGCTTAAATTTTTGTCAGAGCTTCAGTTAAGCAGCTTACTAAAGGTATAACCTTTCTAATGGTAACATAGGTATCAGCCGAAATCTCCCTGGTCACAATTTCAAAACACTTTAATAATTCAGTCACCTCCTTAATTTTGTTCAGCTCGGAGGCATTAACCATAGAGAGTGCTTCTGTGCGAGTGAGCGGTACTTCACTTAAAATAGTGGCTAACTGGACAAATCTCTCTAACATATAAAAACATGAATTCCATCGCGTTCTTAAGTCAAGAATCATTTTCTTGGTATTACTTGTAGAAGCCCCGGTGTCTATTTGTTTCTTCCGCAATTTATCACTAATAACATTAACACTTCTTTTAATAAACTTAACAATGTCTCGCACCTTAGTTATCAAAGCTGATACTTCCGTGGACTTATCTATTGATTGCGTTACAACCAAATTAAGCGTGTGTGCGAAGCAGGGTATTATTTGTTTTCGCCAAACAAGCTTCTATTTAATTTCATCATGGTTGAATCATTATCAGTTACACAAGCAGAAACTTTATTTATGGAAACGTTCCAATCGTTGAAAAGTTCAAACATAGTTTCTTCTAAATAAGCTGCTGTATGACTTTCGTGCAGTTCGATTACTTCTAACGTCCCACTCAACAAACGTAAATTGTCCAAAAAATGAATTGTTACCCCAAGGAACGACTGATTTTTCATTGACTCCGTCCATATGTCATGCGTTAGGCAATAACTGTCACACTTACGAATATACTCTTTGAAAATTGAAGACAGCGTTTCACATTTTTCATCCACTCGTAATTTTATTGTTTTTCTACTTGAAACTTTAAAAAGCGGAACCAGCTCTTTCATCATCTGCAGAAAACCTTTTCCTTCTACAGTGAAAAATTGCTTGTTGTCCATTATAATATATTTCACAATTGCTTCTGTAATTTTCCTTGATTTATGGCCATGGTAAGAAATACTTTTGACTTGCTCAAAAAAGTCTTTTACATTAGGTTGGATCAGCGCTGGCAACCGATCCGATTTATTTTGCAGTACTGACGATGTTAATTATTTCAAAAATTTTTCGCTGTTTTGGTTCCGAGTGCGGCGTAGTTTTGGAGGAGCATTCATATACATTGGAGAGCATACATATATATATGACTCGATATATACATTTTCAACGTTCGATATATACATTTTCGACGTGACAGCGAAGATTCGACGTGTTACCTGATGTTTTTAATTTCTTATTGCAGAGTTTGCATGTGGCGGAAGCATCTGAATTCCTTATAAAGAAGCTCCAGACCTTGCTTTTTAATTTTGAAGTCAGCATTTTGAAAATCTGAAATATTATGTACATATGTATTTAAACGTCTAATTATTTACATATATTTTATATTCACCACACCTGTAATAAAGTTGTGATTGACAACAGATGAACTCGAAACAAAACTTAGATATATTAAACGCTCAAAAACAACTTCAAACACATATACGTATAACACGAAATAGATTGTCACACAAAATGTATT
Source organism: Bactrocera tryoni (assembly GCF_016617805.1). Taxonomy (NCBI): domain Eukaryota; kingdom Metazoa; phylum Arthropoda; class Insecta; order Diptera; family Tephritidae; genus Bactrocera; species Bactrocera tryoni. The sequence goes on along the minus strand of NW_024395824.1, from coordinate 14,658,728 downwards.
TTCGATTTTTTGTAAAACTTATTTCGCATTAATTCATAAGCGAATTCTCAGTATTATTCACGTGCACATTCAACCAACGAATTCTCCGTATTTTACAACAACAGTTTGCAGTGACAGTTTGCTAAAGCGTTTCAAAGCAGATCTTTTCGCATTAATACCGAGAAAAAGTGCAGCAAAGATGTGGAGTAAAATTTGAAAAAACATCGACATAAAAATCGATCCAGGCTACATCGATGTATCGATGTTTTTAGAATCACAACATCGATGGCAAACAGAAAACATCGATTCATCGTTTGCATCCCTACTTTCTCGTCCTTTAACCATGAAGTCATGTTAAATAATGGTGCTTAATGTTGAGGAGGATTCTTCACAACAGCTCTGTAGAAATTTACCTTAACGAAAAACAGTTTCATATCTTTCGCAGAAATTGGCAGTTTAAGATCTGTGATAGTCTTGAGACGATTTGGTAATGGCTGTATACCGTCATGGGTGATAAGATGCCCAAGAAAGTCGAATACTTCGAGTACCGACTTTGCGATGTTTATGTTCATATTGCGATCCCGCAAATGTTGAAATACGTTTCGCAGGTATTTACGGTGCTCCATCGGGGTAGAGATGCAGATGTTATCCAGGTCTACTAAAGACTTTATTGATGACTCTATAGAATATCTGCACCGCGTTGCGTAATCCAACGGTCATGTGAGTGCACCCGTAGAGTCCAGAAGGGGTTATGATGTCCGCTTTGCATACATTTTCTTCATGTACAGGATTTGTCCGGAAAGCAATATCACTGCTTTTTACCGCCGCGACTGTACTTTGCAGCGACGGCTAGTCAGTTGTCTCCGAACACCTGGAGAGTCAGGACAAACATTTTCGCGCTACGTGTTTCTGTGAGTGGTGCAAGTCGAAAATACAGCGTTCATTAGAGCAGAAGTGCTTGATTAAATTCTATGTGCAACAGAGACGTTTGATACCCAGGCTTACCCGGATGCTGCTTTAGCAAGAAGTGGTGTGCTTCGGTGATAGCAGGGCTTTTTGGAAAGCCGGAAAGAGGTCGCTGATGAAGACCGTGCTAGGAGATCTGCGACTTCGACAAACACCGACAATGTGACTCGTGTGAGCAAAGTTTTGAACTCAGAGCGTCTACTAAATACGGAAGTGTACCAAAAAATGTGAACATCTGTAAAAGTATCCCCTAATTTTTTATTAACGTAATCTCAGGTGACGAGGCATGGATCTTTGAATATGATCCCAAGACAGAGAGGCAATCTTTTGAGTGGCACCCGCCGGCAGAGGGGATCCAAGCAGCATGCATCTCTGCTCTCAAGGCTATTCTGGAGGATGCCTTTCGTAACGCCTTCAATGCTTGGAAATCGCTCAGGCAGCGCTGCATCGACGCAGAAGAAGCTTATTTTGAAAGTTTTTAAAGAATAGTTACGATGGGTTAAATAAAGATTTTTAAATCGACTCAGTCCTATAACTTTGAAGACAAACCCTGTGTATGGATGTGATGAAAACTTTTCAATTAATTGATTTTGAAAAAATAATTTTGCCTGGTATTATGTGCGTAAAGTCATGGAGAAAGTGAAGTGGATACCTGTCTGGTACTGTGACTGCATTCAAGGCAAGGTAGTCGGCACCCTGTCTCCAAGAGAAATCTGCTTTGCACACCCTGAGGTGCAGAGGGCTCGCCCAGTCGCTACTAGACGGCCAGCATATGCCAAGTTTCATTAAAAGTTCGAATTAAGCACGTGCTGCAACAAAATTTTCAGTTGATAACGTTCTTGGCCTGCTAAATACGTGTTGTCCGGACATAATGATCCAGAGAATAACTATAGATTTTGTTGGTACTTCTAGAGGAAGTTGACAAGATATGTCTGAAAAGTTTAACAAAATATTCAAAAATGGCATATTTACGGTGGTGGTTGAAATACTTGGCATATTGATTAATTTTATCGAGCACATTGTTTTTAAATAGTTGCGGCGGTCAAATAGTCGATGCCGATTGAGATGTGGTAGTAGATCGAAAAATAGTAATAAGTCTGCGTCTATTATCGCTTGAGAAATATCAGCAATTATGAACTTCCACACGAACACTCTACTTAAGTTGAAGTTAAATTTAAGTACGGCTTCACCAAACGCTTGCATTGGTGAACCGTTAGGTGCCAAAGTTGAACACTTCGATATAGTTCACAGCTCTGCGCCGGAGTCGATAAGTAAACTCATTTCTCAAAACGTTTGCCTGATTCTGAAAAACAGTTCGCTAGTCAGGCTTTATTTAAGTCGGTTTGTGATTGTTAATGAGCCATTTTGCATGGCTGTACGCAATTATGGGCGTTACGGCCAAATTTCGCGCTGTACCAGCATATTTCGTTGGAGCTTTTTTGCGAGTTGCGAATACCTGCCGGGGTCCTAGATCTTGATCAAGCCCGAGATCGATGTCCGTGGTCCCCTAGTACATGGTCGAGTCAATGCCTTAACTCTGCTGTTTCGGCTCTCAGATCCCGGCCGGTAGATTGTTGTAAAGTGCACAGTTCGCTGCAGTCTCATTGACCCAATTATATGAACTACGTAATGGAATCGGCGATTTTCAGTTTCTCCACTATTGGTGCATTTTAGCAATGGTTACCGCTTGCGTATATTTGCGTAACCGCCTGGTCCATAAGTCGAGAAGAATGCTCTGTCTCGCTTCCCGTGGCGCACTTCATTTTATTGTAAAGGTTTCTTGGGCGCAGTTCTCGCAGTGGTATCTCGCAAAGTGCACTTTGTAGACGCTGCTGGCTTTCAGTAAAATTTTCCAAAAGTTTCGTCCGAATGTAGCCGTATTTAATGGTGCGCGGAGCAGCGTCGTCTATGATGCGCAGTTCCATTAACTTTGAAAGTGGAATGCTTGCCAAAACGATATTAAATATAGTTTTGTCCTCCTCGATGCTCGCTGCATCGAACCAAAAGTTTGAAGAGTAAAAATATGCCTAAATTTGCCAGTATAATATATTAGTAAAAATTTGTTTTTTTTTTAACTTTGGAGAATACTGTTAGGATAAGTACTTATTCATTTCAAAAATATGTCGAAGTACTACACTTATGAGGAGTAATTTTTGTATAGGTACTATTTTTAAAACACCGAGAGTTTTTTACTGAAAACTATTGTATTTATTTTGTAAACAGATAAAATGGACAAGTGACGAAAAGTCCTGTGTGATGAGGAAATCAGGGATTTTTTGACGAATTTGTAGAATTGAGATTGGATTGTGCTGAAATCCCCTCCGACTTAGAATCAATTTAGGACGATATCGAATATTCTGCTCATCCCATACATTTGATTCCGACAAGGATATATCATTGTCCAATTTATTTCATCAAGCAGCTTTATAAGAGAGTAATTTTGATGTTGAAAATATGAAGCCACCCGGTTGGAATATTTTTTCTACTTTTTGGATAAAAATACTTATTCCATATATAGAAACAACCCTCCCTAAAGCATATAGAATTTCGGCTTGAAATAATTGAAGGGTTCATATCAGAAACAGACGTAAATATGGACAATAAATTAAATAAATTTTATTGCAACAAAAAAAAAACAATTTTCTTGTCGCTCAAGGGGTAGAAAATTTCTGAAATCCTTGCCACTCAAAGAAATAACCAAGTTGTCACATATTGACCGATACTTTCGGCACTGGGGACCGCATATTCGGTAAATAGGGGCTTGAGCAGTTTTAGTTGGATTTTGGACATTTTATGGTAATGTGGCATACTTTAAAGGAATTATTAGTGCAAATTTTTATGCCATTATATTCACTACTTGTTGATTTGTACAAATTATTGATCCAGTCTTACGGCTGTTGTTCAGAAAATAAAAATTACTTCTTCAGTTCTACGGCTGTTGTCCAGGAAATCATTTTAACTTCCACTTTTACAATTTGATCATTTTTTTATTTAAGCAATTTGTTTCTCCACTTTACACTTTAACTTTTACAATTTCATTTTACTAAGCACTATGTGCTCTTCTTAAAGTCTGGCTTTAGACTACAACTTAAAAATATGAGCCCTGCCTGATTCCCTATGCTTGGCACAATTGCGGCAATTCTGCTGTTACTGCACCTGATACTGTTGTTGTTGTTGTCGTTGTGACAACAGGTGAATCGCTGCTACCGCGCTGATATTTGGGTAGCGAATTTGCCAGTTGATGAGAAAATGCTGACGCGGACTATTCCCACGCTTACTGGCTGGTGTGGAGTAGCTCTAAGTACGCTACAGTGGGCAGACTAGCAGACTAATGTGTTAACTGCCCCCCTTCTAAATCGGGGCCGTCCGCGGCCGCTTGCATGATCTTGGCTACCGCTTACTTCTTTTCATTTGTGTTCTTTATGCGTTCGTCGTCCTGCGTATCTCCCTCGAATGTCATTAAATAAGTGCCGGATTTCGTAACCGATGATGTTTCTTCTTCCCGAACTTGGACTGTTTGGTCTTTTATGATGATTAAGCCACGTCAACTTGGATGATCGGATCAAGGTTATTGTAGGTAGCTTTGCATGTCGCCTTATTATTGTTGAATAATTTCCTCACACGTGTAGAAACCGTTTTTAACTGGAATTGTTGAATTGCCGCAATCCGCAACAGTATCGGTCTCCAAAAGAATTATTTTGTCGTCGTCTGCCACCGGAAAAACCCTAACTAAGCTGCATACTTTTTGTATTCAAGGAAACTTAACAATAATGTAAGGGATGTAGGGCAGGTCGCCTCCAAGCTGGTGCATCCTGGGTAACGCTAAATGACCTGCGGCCTTCACGGCCTAACAACTCCCTGGACGACTGTGGCTTTGGACTGGTTTTTGAGAAACTTTTGTATTGGATTTGGTAGAACCCTGGGCTGGTGGTGATGGCGTTCTGACACCTGAGTATGATGTGGTGACACTCATCAGAAATAGCTGACGGGCTAATGTCGCAACCGCCCCCGTCCCGGTAAAACCCTGGCAGGTCTCAGAGTACGTTCCCCCCCGTCGACGTTAAGTTGGCGTGGTAGGTGTATGTTGAGATGACTTCTTCTTTGCGCTGGTTGGCTCTGAACGTATTGCCTCATAAGGGCATACGTCATCCATCGCCTTGGCCTCGTCACTGAGATAACCTTGGGACCATAAAGGCGACTATCTTTCCGAGGGATGGATAGCGGCTCTGAGTGGGGACTCGTTTGAATGGATAGAAACAAGAACAACAACATCGACGGAAGGACGACGAAGGGAGGTGAAGGGCTATCGAAATCGACACCTAGATCCAACCCAGGCGGGGCTGCTGCGCCCAAGGCGACGAAACCGTCGCCGATCAATTGTAGCAACAAGACGAAGACTCAAGTAGGTGTCTCTTCCGGTAGCGGACTGGGGGTAGCCGGCGCAAACCCACCGGCAAGAGAAGCAGCCAAGGGTGGATCCCTCATACGTGGCGGAATCGCCAGCACTAGCAGAGGAACCTCTGCCAGAGTTATGAAAAGATCCACGGGGGGTGGAAGCAAGGCAGCTTTAGCGAGAAAGCTAAAGTCAGAATACCGATTGGCGGCCAAGACCGTGGAACGCTACGGTGACAAGTATGTTGGTCAGGTTTCTGAGCAACATGCTAGTACACTCGAGTGGGCCAAGAAAGTGCTGAGCGAGGACGATAGGGTAGGACCGAAAACTAAGAGGACCGAACCGGCGGTCAAGCGGCAGAGATCTCACGAGGGAGAAACCTCCCTTGGTAAAAAACCGCGAACGGGAAAGGCGCCAACCTTTAGCGAAATCGCTAAAGGCGCTGGGGCTACAGTTCTTGAGGTGCTCGATCGCAGTAGGGTGGACGGTGCCATCTCCCATGATGAATGAAAGAGAGTAGCGGCGACTATCTCGTCGGTCTTCCTGAGGGTGGTCAAGAAAAACCCTGGCCACCCCCAAAATGTGTGAGTGCCGGGTGGCACCAAGGGCTGAACAAGCTCACAAGCTGTGCTGACGAAAGATCGGCCATCTTGTATAAGAAAGCAGTCTCCCAGGTGGGGGAAGTTTGAAAGGGAGCCAGACTGGAGGCCGTGGCCTAAGAGGTTCTTCCTCTTCCTTCTAGGGCTCGTGTGTGGCTGCCGGCCGAACCTTCCTCTGCGAGTGAGATTGAGGAAATCCTCAAATATTTCAATCCCTCACTTCCAACGCAGGACTGGAAAGTGTTAAGGCTAGAGAAAACCGATGAACCGTATCGGCAAACGCTGATAATGCTAAACACGGAATCCATCGCTGACGGTCAAATGACCGTTTAAATCTACCCGAACCTCTCGGATGTGGCGAGTACTGGGGGCGGTTCGTCGATCGGCGACTCCGTCCTCAGTCAACAACTGTTTGAGGAGGTGCGGGTCGATCACGACTTGGGCGCTGAATTAGTGCTCCTGGAGGTAAGTCTGAAGGATGAAATTCCTCCAGATTAACCTCCAGCATGCGAAGGTGGCCTCCGCCAATCGTCGTCCTGACATAGGAACCGTGGCTGACTGATAACGGGATCTCTGGAGTGAAGGCAAAGAGCCATAGGCTCCTGACGGCCAAGGATGCAGATAGGAACAGAGCCTGTATGCTGGTAAGGAATGAACTAACGGTATTCCTTTTACCTAATTTCAGCAATGCTGACGCAGTGACAGCGAAACTGGAGTGTGACACAGGAGATTTCTGGCTTATCTCCGCGTATATGCCACACGATGATGTGGTGGAGCCACCTCCTTTACTGCTGAGGAAGACCTTAGCCGAAGCGTTTAAGACTGGTACTAGCGTCATCATCGGTTCCGACGCTAACTCGCGACACCAAATCTGGGGTAGCTCAGATAGTAATACTAGAGGTGAGTCGCTTTTTGTTTTCATTATTAGCGAAAATCATCGCATTTGTAACAAAGGAAACTCTCCTACCTTCGTGACCGAAGGTAGGGAGGAGGTTCTCGACTTCACTCTAACCTCACAAGGATTTTCCCTCTGATCTCGAACTGGAGGGTCCTCGACGATCACTCTTTTTCAGATCATAGGTACATCGAGTTTAGTTTAGTCGGAGAGGGTCAGCCCAGGAAATCTTTCAGAAACCCTAGGAACACGGATTGGGTAGGTTACCGCAAGAGCCTTCGGCAAACTCTCCCACGCGCACCGGGCGTGGACTCGGTGGCCACTACCGATGAGGTGTAGGAAAGGGTTGAAGTCTTCAGCTCGGCGTGCAATCCTGCGCTGGAGAGGTCCTGTCCTCTGAAAACACCGAAAGGCAAAGGGAAACCTCTATAGGGGACTACGGAGCTCTCAGATATCAGGGCGTCATGTAGACGTTTTTTCAACAGGGCCCGCAAAAGTGTATTATCTGGTGACTGGGCTTTGTATAAAGCAAGATCTTCAATATACAAGTCCGAGTTAAGAAAGGCTAAGAGGACATCGTGGAAGAGCTTCTGTGGAAAAGCGGAAGGCTGTCCTCTAGATTCAGGTGTATTCTTGCAAAAACCCCAGTGCCCCTGGGGTATCTCAAGGACGCAAATGGGAAGTGGGCCCTCAGCAGTGAAGAAACACTTCGGATGCTTTTCGACGCTCACTTCCCGAGCAATATGTCCTCTGTGAGAGGATCTTTCTGGATGCCGCATGACGATTGTGCGGCCTTTGTCGGCATTCTGGATGAGCGACAGTTGACGTGGGCGATTAGCTCGTTCAAAACAATCAAGTCTCCGGGACCAGACGGCATCATACCAACGCAGCTGCAACAGGCTGTTAAGGTGTCATGCAGCTGGTTGGCACCTTTCTATGCGAACTGCATCAGATTAGGTTACATCCCGGGGGCCTGGAGACGAGTCAGGGTTACGTTTATCCCGAAGGCTGGCAGGGGCTCCCATGTCATGGCCAAGGATTTCAGGCCAATCAGCCTCTCCTCCTTCCTGCTAAAGACTCTGGAGAGACTGATGGACTGGTATATAAGGAGGCGCATTCCGAGAGACTACCTGTCAGGAGCACAACATGCTTATCGTAAAGGCAGGTCAGTAGATACTGCCTTGCATACTATCGTGTCATGGCTCGAGGAAGCCATTGAAGCCAAGGACTTCGCTGTTGGGACCTTCCTTGAAATTGAGGGAGCTTTCAACAATGTCCTGCCTGAGGCAGTAGTAACTGCTCTTGACGGTCTTGGGGTTGAATCGAACCTCAAGCACCTCATCCTCGGTCTTCTGTGCAACAGCGCGCGTGCTAGGCGAAGTGTGAGTAGGGGAACACAAGGTGGGGTTCTATATCCTCTTCTATGGATCCTAGTCGTTGACGAATTGCTCAAAAAACTAGAGGATCGCAGCTGTCGGGTGTTTGCCTACGCAGACGATGTAGCAGTTACGGTCAAAGGAAAGTTCTTTAGCACCGTGTACGAGTAGACGCAGGGATATCTCAGCGTTGTAACAGAATGGGCGGTCGGTAATGGACTCGGCATTAATCCAAACAAAACAGAAATGGTTTTATTCAGCCGAAAATATAAATTCCCGGTGGCGCCGCTGCCTCAGATGGGAGGTATTCCCCTGCAACCGGCGGATACAGTGAAATATTTAGGGCTCATCCTGAATAAGAAGCTTTCATGGAAGCCGAATATCGAGGAGAGAGCAAAAAAGGCATCTATTGCCTTTTACTGCTGTAGAGGAGCTATTGGCAAAAGATGGAGCCTCTCACCGAAAGTGGTCCTCTGGCTCTATGACACCATAGTCAAGCCCATCTTGTTCTATGGTGTCTTCATGTGGTGGAGGGCTTTAGGGAAGACCACACTGGCCAAGAAACTCGAAAGCGTTCAACGGGCTGCGCTAATTAGTATATGGGGTGTATTAAGATCCACCCTAACCATGGCAGTTAATGCAATTCTGTGGGGCAGCAAGCTTCTTCACGGATGGGTCAAAGCTTTAGGGAAGGTTGGTGGAGGGGTGTACTGTCGGGAACTCTCTATCAACTCCTGTTTCGGACTTCCCGATTTCTGTAGTGTATTCCAGGCTGAGGTCGGTGCCATCAAGGTAGCAGCAGATTTGCTGCTACGGAGTGCATCCACCTTCAGAGAAGTGACCATTCACTCAGACAGTAGAGCGGCAATACTAGCCTTGAACTCATTCACAGTGCATTCAGGGTTGGTCGAAGAATGTCTAACGTCGCTATCTCTAGCAGCTAGAGTTTTTATGATTAGACTGGTATGGAAGCTGGGCCACATCGGAATTGCTGGTAATTGCGAAGCTGATGAGTTAGCAAGGAAAGGTACCCTAAAATCATTATCGGTAGAATGGGAGCGGATCGGTGCTCCTATATCTTCTTGTGTTCTACTACTAGATAGCTGGGCCACGCGGATGCTAATCCAACGCTGGGCCAGCATCGGCACTTGTGCGGTTGCAAAAGCTTTCTGGCCCAGGATAGATCGCAGGAGATCTAATGATCTCTTAGCCCTCAGTAAGGCTAACCTCTCATTATTAGTGGGACTCTTAACAGGCCACTTTCCAGATGATGACTGTAGAAGCTGTTTGGAAGAGGATGCAGTAAAAACAAGCCAGCACTTCCTGCTTGACTGTCCCGCGTTTGTGAGGTCAAGACTTAGACACTTGGGGCGCATACCTTTGGACATCCCACCGAACTCGCGGGTGTTGAAGTTAAGCGTCTGTGTAACTATGTATTGGCAACAAAGCGCTTCGCCAATCTATAAGTCCGAACACCGGAGTTCTTTTTCAATGGCATCACAAAGGACTACATTATTATTCTACGTGTGATCAGCTATCTAACCTAACCTAACCTAACAATAAAGTATATTACATCATCATTTTTAAAAATTGTTAACTTAGAATTACTTACAATATCGCTTATGCTTACATTTAAAGTGTACTCAGTGGACTATGGAATAAATTATATTGTCCAAATCTGTTATAAGTGCCCTATTTCTGGCCATTAGTAATTCGAAAAGATGACCAGTGTCAATGTCGGCTTTTTTTGTATTAGAAATAATTTTGTTAACAGTCTCAGTCAATTTGTGATCTGCTATTGTATTAAACACTCAGATAAAATTGACGGTCATTAGATTCTATAAGTTCTTGTGTTTTAAATTTTAGTTCGTTAAAATCGTCGAAATCTGGAGTTCCGGCTATGTATTTTAGCACAGTGCCAATGTATATGCTTCGCGCTTATCTATGGTGAATTTTCACCGTGTCAATCAACCGATAATTTTGGTTAATGTCCGCCTGAAGAACTTTAGTCATATGTGATTGGGGAAAACATGAAATATATTTTCTGTTTCCCGCAAGACGGTGAGGTAATTCGTCAAATTCGATGCGTTAAGTAGTCATATTTGTCACAAACTGCTACATTTCCGTCGATAACTGGTATGTAGTTGGATTTCGTAAAATTAATAATTTTGCTGTCGGATCCCTGAGTACGCAAAAGTGGTAAAATAACTCTATAAAGGTGAAGAAAAAATGTTTTACATAAGGTTACGCTTATGAACCCTCCTATTATTTATTAAAACTGTTGATCCTAGATCCATTTATATCAATTTTCCGTAAAAACTTTTGCAAATTTATAGCCAATTCTTTTATTGGTCCTAACATAAGCTTTATCTCCTGGCTGGAAAAACCTCGTAAGTTTACCGCTATTGCCCCTTCGAAAATTGTGGGCGCATTCGTCAGTCTGAAAAAAAGTCTACAAAATTCGTACTTCCCATTGTTTACAGAGAACACAGTCTTTTCCCTGTCCTTCTCCGCCAACTTAATTTAGTGGAAACCTGACTTTAAGTCGAGTATTATAAAAAATGTCGATTTCCCCATGTTAGTCAAAATAACCGAAGTATCTGTTTTGACGTTCAATTTTCTAAAAGCAACTACCATTCTCATCTTTTTCCTCCCGTTCTCGTTTATCCCTTTTTTTGTCAACAATCCATATAGGATTATTATATGGAGATCGAGAAGAACGAATTATTCCATCTCGTAGTAAATATTTAATTTCCTGATTTATAAATTCTAAAGTGGCTATCGGGTAAGGATGCGACTTTGAATAAATCGGTTCGTTATCAACTGTCCTAATGGTGGCTACCACATTAGTGTTAAGCGGCAAAGCCTCATCTGAATTTGCGAAAACTTTTGAATGTTTTTCCATTATAAAAAAAAATCTTTTCCATATTCCCTGGTTCTGTAGGAAAATTCCCATTTCCATCTATTTTATTACATTCATAATATAAAATTTTCTCTTCATCACCTTCATAGTGATGAATTCCTTTTTGTACGTTTATTTTTGCGTCAACGCCTTTCAAGAAGTCAAAACCAATATGCCCATCATCGTCAAAAAAATTTATTTCCTCCAAAAAGTCACATTGAGACGCGGTATCATTTACTTCTAGAGAATCGTCATACCGAAAAGTCGGGTCTATGGTCACTGCTTCATATTTTTTCACTTCTAAAAAGTCAAACGCAATGATCCCATCATTGTCAAAAAAATTTATATCTTCCAAAAAGTCACATTGTGACTCATTTTCATTAAAATTTTCACCTGAATATTGGGTTAAGTGATTAACCTTTTATATTTTCGAAATATTTTGCCGATCGCTCTGGCGAGGTATTTTCTTTGTTTCCTTTCTTGAGGGTGTGGGTTATTATAGACCGTCGGCCTTTGATTAAAGTTTTGGGATGCCATTCGGGTTCTCTGAAAATCCCGCTCAGCCTTCCAATTGGGGTTATAATTCCCTCCTTGCCTGTAGTGAGATAGAGTTGGATCAGTCTCCATAGGGGTTTCCGCATCTACATGCTTTTTCTCCACTTGTAATGGAGTTTCTAAAACCTTTTTAGTCGTTCTATCAATTGTCCTCTTGTCCTCTCGAAGGAGGCCCTAGTCCTTTCCGTAGCTGGTGTGACGGCAGCTGTCACTATTACCCTCAAAGTCTCTTCGTTCATTCTGATGTATCTTTCACCCTGACTGTGTCAATGAATTTATTTATTCTTTAGCGCTATTAAAAGCTTGTTGAACACACAATTGCGTATGGCGTCAATTATTGATCCAGTCCGACGGCTGTTGTTCAGGAAATAAAAATTACTTCTTCAGTCCTACGGCTGTTGTCCAGGAAATAATTTTAACCTCCACTTTTACAATTTGATAACTTTTTTTATTTAAGCAAATTGTTTCTCCACATTACACTTTAACTTTTACAATTTAATTTTACTAAGCACTATGTGCTCTTCTTAAAGTCTGGCATTAGACTACAACTTAAAAATATAAGCCCTGCCTGATTCCCTATGCTTGGCACAATTTCGTCTATTCTGCTGTTACTGCACCTGATACTGTTGTTGTTGTTGTCGTTTAGATAACAGGTGAATCGCTGCTACCGCGCTGATATTTGGGTAGCGAAGAAAGTGCCTGTTGATGAGAAAATGCTGACGCGGACTATTCCCACGCTTACTGGCTGGTGTGGAGTAGCTCTAAATACGCTACAGTGGGCAGACTAGCCGACTAATGTGTTAACTTACATACACTGGAAAGTAAAAGAATCAAATGGAATTTAAAACTGTGTTAAATGGGAAGTAGGCCGATTTTCGCACTGTGACATAGGAACATGAGAAGAATGTCACGTACTACATAAATTTAGTCGAAATCGGTTTGTCGGGTCCTGAGATATGCGATTTCACCTTTAAGTGGGGGTAGCCAGGTCCATCGTTAAATTTGCACAGCTCTCTCATACCATAACGGGTATAAAATTTAGTGTCTCTGGGATATAAAGAAAGTTTTTCAAAATATGTTAGGCCCTTAACCAATTGAAGAAGTGCCGAGTACTCCCTTTGGAAAAGCTGTAAATGATTACAAGCTACTAAAACTTAGTGCTATAGACAATTTAAGAACGCGTGAATAATTTCTGATTATTTACTCAACATATTCCCCCATATGAAACATATTTGATTATCCTACTGTTTCCAGTCAAGAAAGCGAAGAAATCGGAAGTTTCACATGCAATGAGCTGAGTGTGAAAATCAAAACTCTGAAAAACAAAAACTCCCCGGTTACGACCTGGTTACTAATGGTTCCAAATCAGCTTCCTGCAATAAGTATTGTAAAAATTACTAACATTATTAACTTTTCATCTTAAATACTTTCCAACTTATTGGAAAATTGCTTATCCACTTACAAGCCCATATTGTAATGTCGAAACTTTAAAATTAATTATCATTAAACGTCGCAATAAAATCAAAGAACGAAAAACTTTAATTCCAACACACAAATTTAGGTTTTGAGCTATCCATTGTACAATTAATCAAATCCACAAATTACGGGTAGTTATTACAGAAAAACCTTTTGAAGAAATTATGTTCTATCGTGTTTTTGGATGTTGCAAAGGCGTTCGATAGAGTTCGCCATAGAGGTCTGCTTTCGAAATTGAAACTGATATTACCGAATTAGCATCATGATATCGTAAAATCATATTAATCACATCGCCACTTCCACGTTAAACAGGGAGATGAGGGTTCTATTCTTAAGGAAATATAAGCAGGAGTTTCACAAGAGAGTGTGTTGGGCCCTCTTCTCTATATTCAATTCACGCACAACCTGGAAGTTGAATTACAAAACAGCCACATTTCTAGATACTACCTTGTTGTTTAGTGTAGTTAGTAGTGAGCACGAATCGACTACTAAACTCCAAAAAGCCGTGGTAAATAAAACTCTATGAAGCTAAGTCAATACACATTGTTTTCACATGCAATAAGATTTTCATAAACGGTGTACGAATACCGTCCTGCAACTCCGCTAAATACTTGTAAATGACATTTATCTCCAGCTAAGCTAGAAAGTTCTTGTAAAAAACAAATGGAAAGATGCGACTCAAGGATATTAATTGCTCAATTGGTAACAAATCAGTGCTATCCATCAAAAAACCTGTATGAAGCTATTGTGCACAACTCTGGTGACGTGCTAACGCAAATTATAAGAAAATCATCCTACAATTCCTAAACTTAATACTAAGACTAATTGCTGAATGGCCTTGGTGCTGATATAGGGTATAATCTAGGCGTAAACTCGAATAAAGCAGTACCCAGGCGTAAACTCGTAAATATTAAAAATTGCAGCAGCACTTAAAACAGTGTTGCTAAACCATTGTAACAAAGAAGGAGCCATGTTAACTTCTAGAAGTGGACCACCGAAACAACTCAAATGCCTCAAAACCCAGCGATATTTCAAACTATTCCATTAAATCATTTTAAAGTTGCTTGTTAGTTTCTCTCGAAACTTTGCAATAAGAGTATGCAACTGTCCAAGAACCTACATACATATTGTATGTACATTGTACATATACATATGCTACAATGCTGGTAGAGAGGACAATTTATTTAAGTGATTCTTCCTACTGCCTTAACTAACCCGAAAACGATGTGTGATTAATGTGTTCCTGAATTTCGACAAGGTACGGTGCCAAGCATATTGGAACCATCTCAGGTTTGAACAAGCATATTATTTTTTTAGACATAAGTATTTTTTGTGTTAAACGAATAGTTCAGTTGCCTCTAGTTTTTGCCAGCATCTTTACTAAACAATGGGATAGTCAACTCGCCTGCTTATTTTGCGAGTGTGTTAATATGTATATGCATATAACATAAATCCATATAAATGTTTGCATATTTGTATATATGTATATATATGTATATATATTGAATATATATATATATAAATATATACACTTTTATACATTGTTGCATACATATACATACATATGAAATGTGTATGGGGAAGAATAATTAGTCGGCTAGAAGCTGAATATTTAAACAAGGGCATGCGCGTAAACCTTTCACATTTTCTCATACTTCTTTGCATTATATCTCTTCTCTTTCTATGAAGTGCGCCTGTCCGGGAGCAATGTGTTTTGCGGAATTCCCTTTTCCCGCATTAAATGCTCTCTTGGTCCATATATTTTAGCACGTTTTAACCGAAATCTACATTTTAGGCTTCGGAGTTTTGTGAGTCGGCTAAAGGCGAAGAATAGTAATTGGTAACCAACCGATACAGGAGTACTATATCAAATCGAACATTTTAGTGTTTGATTCGCTTGCTCTCCTAACGGAAGAACAGTCAACAAGCGTAGCCAAGTAGAGTGCGAGAACTCCTACAAACCGTCGACGTGGTCGTTCTTAATACGCACTTATAGCGTATTGAAAATTCTAATTCAGTGACTTAAGATAATTTATTCTAAAGAAGGTGAAAATTCTTATCTGGAATAAATCTTATTAACTTGTTTAAAACAAGTGGCAAATATAAAAGTTTGTAAAATAATATTACAATTGTTAACGAAAAAAACTTAAGAAACAGTTATTAATCCTGAAAAGTTATTAAGCATATATAAGTATGTATCTCCTTACATTGTCTTATATCCTAAATACATTTACATAGGTTCCAACTTGCCAATCAAATATGTGATTATTCGGACTTTCAAATTACTGCAGCTTTCAGAAATTATATTAAATATTAAGTGCGATGAAGTTTGAGTGAAAACTGCTCCAAATATTGACCGAATTCGGGAAGTATTGGAACTTTTAAAATAAATAAGAAATTATTGACTTTTCGAGTCTATAAAGGTAATATGTAGAAATAAGCGAATGAGTATAATTGAATGAGTAAGTTGAAAAGCAAATGCATAACAAAAAGTTTATGTTAAGAAAATTTCGAAGCCTTCATAAATAAAATGGAGTGATTAGAAAAAAAGCAAAAAATATACTAGATAACAAATAGCACACCTTTTAAAGAGGTTGATTTCATTTTTGTAAGTATATGGGTATTATAGAATCCTTTTATGCATTTTTTTTTTAATTTTATGCATTTCCCTATGTATTTGAAACACTACAACGTAATATACATAAGTATATATATGATTTCCTATAAAATTTTTCGCAAATTTCCCAGCGAGTCCATATTTATCAGTCTATATATGCGTTATTTATTAATAAAAGCATAAAATGCAATTAGAAAGCCTTTTGAAAATATAAATGAAAAAGAAAACAAACACACACAAAAAATTAAGGCCAAAATGAACAAAATTAAAAGTTTTCACTGTTTACTATACTATACATATACATAAGCTTTATTTGGCCGTGCCCAACTCTACTGGGAAAAGTGAATTATAAAACTGTATTTTGTTTAATATGGATTGACAAAATTTTTTTAGAGTTTCCGAATAGAATTCTGTTTTGTAATATATGTCGATATGTAATATTTCAATATATTAAATATATATTACCCATGCGCATTGCATGGACATTATACTGTATGTACATGCAACAGTTGTTGTCTATTGATTTTTTACTATTTTTTGCCTAATTGCTTGGACTGATACTTACCCCAGTAAGTATAACTATATAAACTTATTGATGGTTTGCCCGTGATATACAATCCACTGGCTCTCATTCTTAGTGCCTGCATGGCTGACATACATACATATGTATATATGTATTTATATTCCGTGTATATGAATAGAACAAAACTAACTCGATAAATAGTGAAGTATCTTAAGCGATTAGCTGAACATGGTATGGGCTCTATATGTACGTGTCTGTATGACGTTTTACAGATTGATTGTTTATTACGAAAAACGAAAATAAATGTACTACAATTGTTATTAACATTAATTGGAGAATAAACGCACGTTATAATTATCATCGATGCACTATATATAATCACCCAATAAAATATACACACCCCTTTCACAATAGAAAAATATATACCAAATGAAAAAGTTGTTTTAATTATTATTATTTTTTAATTTTTCCGTATTATTAAGAGTCTTTTTTCAAAGCACAGAAAAGTCTACATACTTCAATTCTAAAATGTGGATAAAATACTACCCTATATAGCAGCTCCCTCAATCATCTTTATATCTAATTAAGCTAATTTCCTTAATATTGTCATTGTGTTATTTGTTAAACTTGGTAATTAGTGTTGAAGTAACGAAAAGTATGCAAAGCAATCCGGGGTGACGCCTTAGCTTTTGCCACGGACAAAGCGTCAAATTTTGACAGTAAACACACAATATAATTATCATCGGTGCACTACATAAAATTAAAAATTGACATGAATACCAGATATGTGTCACCACATATGAGCACTTGACCTTAACGAACTTAGATAAAAGTTTTTGCACAAAATCTACAAAATGACAATAAATAAACTAATAAAAAAAGTTATGAAGCTATGAAGGTTGCCTTTTATATTTCAGGATAAACGAAACCAAATATCACTCATCGAAAACCGCTTCATAGTTTTTCAAAATATTCTCAATTAAGATCTATATATGTACATAGTTTGCATTTGTTTGAACCAACTGTAGAAGTACTTTTGCCACTCTGGTTCCCAAACATGCATTCTGAACGCATCAACCGCCTTTTTATGTGTCGAAAATTTTTAATTCTTAGTTTATACTTTTGGTACGGAAATAAAAAAAAACCATTTTGGTGCCATGTCAGGACTATACAGTGGGTGTCTCATCAAAGCGATGTAGTGAGTGCTTAAAATTGCAATTGTTTCAGTCGTTATGTGAGAGCTCGCATTGTCGTGGTAAAGTGTGATCGGTTTTCGGCGATAAGTTTTTCTGATTGCTTGGAATGTAATTCGCAAACAAATGGTTGCGTCCCACACTTATTGTTCTGCGTTGTTCTAGTGGAATAGTTGCGACATGTTTTGTTTTTTTTACCTAGCTTATCTTGAAACACCCTTTACTGACTTTTTCTTTCGTGCATGTACGCGTAAACGCACGATTCTTCACATGTTACGATGTCATTGACGTGTTTCGAAAGACCGCTATCATATATTTTTATATTTTTTGATTATTTTTATATATTTTGACCAATCGCTACGAACTTGACAAATTGTGTGGGAGATGGAAAGGTTTTTTTTACCGTCAAATGTGCATGCGAATTTACGCTTGTACACTAATGCCTATAGTTTCCGCAACAACAACTAATCAACCATATCAATGTTAAACATCAACAATGTCGAATTTTACACGTTTAAGTGTCATCAATCGTAGTAAATAAAATGCCTTAGACTTTGTATTATGGTATTGTTTCATGTATGTTCCTTGCATTAAATTATTTTAATACCTTCCCTACAAGACGGGTAATACTTTCAGAGCTGGAGCGTTTTCGTCCATTTGTTCGACATGACCTAGATACAGCTAATCGTTCCATCGAATGCGATATTCGCCGTGGCCAACGCGCAAAGGACCGTAAATCTTTCGCAGAACCTTTCTCTCGAAAACTCGTCACATGGACTCATCAGATGTTGTCATCGTTCATGTCTCTGCGTGAGCGACCTATAGAGTTTGGTTTTTGTTCGTCGAGATAGGAATTTACTTCTCAATTGCCTACCTAGTCCAAAGTAGCACCGATGGCAAAAGTTAATCTGCGTTGGGTTTCGAGGCTGATATTGTTGTTGGTGATAATGCTGGTTCAAGATGGACGAAATTATCTACGACTTCGATGTTATGACTGTCAATAGAGACGTGGGAGCCTAGCCGCATGCGACAGCTCTTCGTTTAATGATGGTACCTTCTCTGTTAAGTTCTGCTGCTCGAATTATTTTCTCCAGCAGAAAGTTGAAGAAGTCGTATCGAACGGCTTGGAGATGATGCATGCTCCTTATCAGTTCTCCGCCACCGTGTTTGAACAGCTTGACCGGAAATCCATCGGTCCCCGCCGCTTTGCTGTTTTTCAAACGGGTAATTGCTATTCGAACTCTTCATGGTCGGGCAATGGAACGTCTGCTCCATCGTCATCGATTGGGGAATCGAGTTAGCCTTCTCCTGGCGTTATACTTTCACTGTGCTCTGGGGATCAGTCACTAGATCACCTCTTGGGGTTCTACAAGAGTATGCTCCGGTCTTGAAACCTTCTGTTAGTCACCCTCCCGTTTTGCACATATATAGTATAAAGAAAATAATAAATAATTTCAGTAGTCTTTCCATTCATCTGATTTAATGTATAATTTTTATCACTAATTGCCTTAAAAAATTATATAAAAACTTCATATAAATGCCTATTTTTTTTGTCACAGTTTAATTCAACCCACCCAAAAACGGGATGTTAAGTTATTGTATTCACTACAGTGCATCAAAGTTCATTTATGTAATTATTGTTCCAGTTTTGTTCTTCATGAGACGCATCATTTTTTACATGCAAATGCAAGTAACCTTCGTCTGTGCAGAGAACGTAAAAATATTTCTGTCCAACTAGCACAAGATGAGCGTATATCACCACAGCTAACTCGGAGGGAAAAATTTTAACATTGGCACTTGAATAGAGTTGAGCATTGAATAAAAATTATGCTCAGAAATACGTATTGCTATTACAGATATATTTGAGCTTTTTGCATATATTTTTATGCGTTGCAATGCAAAGCAAATTTTATGTATACATACATATATTGAATTGAAATTCGTTTTGTGAATATCTATGATAGCTTTCATAATTGATTACATTTAAAATAATATAGTGTTTCAAAACAATATTTGTAGTCGATGTGAAAATAAGACCGACTTGTTAAATATTTCCTTTGTTTGATAATATTATATAATATACATACGTCTATATGCTATGTGTATACTATATACGTAACAGACTATCATAATATAAGAAACAGCTTAATATATAGCAATTATGCATATGTATGCAAGCCTTCACGCATTCAAATCACGATATTATCACTTATCACTAAAATGTGCGCGCATTGCTCTATATGTACATACATACATATGTTTATATAATGTATGTTTATGGCATTGCCAGAACGATAATGCATACATAAACTTTCATACATATGTATATGCGCAAACATGTAAATGTCACCCACAAAAACTACAAATATAATAATCGTCTCAAATAGCATAAGCAGCGTCGCAAGCCAGTGTGTCAGCCAAAAAGCTGAATGTCAAATTTATAGTAAACTAGCGGACCAGGCAGGCGCTGTTCCTGCATGAAATTACACAGTACAACAGCTAATCTGGGGGGTGAGAAATTCCAAGTCAGGGTGATGGTACTAGGTCAGTATAATAAAACCCTCAAAGGGTTTGGCGTTCGTATGTGTCAGTTTTTTTCATGACCTTTTAAATTTTTCCTTATCTTGATGTTTCGCTTAGTTGTAACATTTTGGCAAAAACGTAGTTCAACATAACTCGCGAACCACTTGTCCGATTTTGATGAAACAAATTTAGAAAAATCAAGAATTACAATTTCTATTTGTTTTTATTCAAAAAAGTGTCATTTATCGCCTTTTTTTATAAATTTTCCCCAATAACTCCAGACTTCTGGCCATAAACTACTAAAAAAATAAAGTAAACATTTTTATAATTTTTTATTTTTATTTTATTTATTTATTTTTATTTATTTTAATAAATATTGCCTAGACTTTTTCGATGGTGGTTGTTCCTGACTAGTGGCATCGCATTCATCGCTATCATCAGTTTCTGAACCACACATAATGTCAATGTGTGACTCCACTGTTGGCCCTTCTGCTTCTCCTGAAAATTCTTTATCATCAAGATCATCCCTGTCTTGCCACACAAGCTTACTCCACCAGCAAATTTCCGCGACTTTTTGCCTCTAGATCTGTAAGTTTTTGTTTTATTAAAATGAGTTTGAAAACATAAAAAATCAGTATTACCTCATTTCAAATGGCATAGCAACTTGATGATAGCGTTCACCTTGTTCATCAGATTCGGTAGCCAATTGTTTGCTGAAGTAGTCCATATGATGATGTAAATAATGGATTTTCAAGGACATGTGGACACCAATTTCCGAGAATGCTCTTAACATCCTTGCGACAGAAACATCGTAGTTGTTAGAACGATGCTTTCACAACAAGCCTTCTATTACTTCTTTGATTGCCTGCCATGCATTCAATTCAGCGTCAATCAAAATATTGTTGAATGCTTCACTTTTAATCAGTTTTCGTACATCTGAACCATTTAGTACGCCTGATTGGAAAAAATTAATTTGTTAAGATGGAAAACCATGGGAAATGAATGTGATATTATAACTTACCTTCTTTAATTTTACCTTCGCTGAGTCTCGCGTAAATTAGTTTTAAAAACAAGAAAACTTCACTCTTTTGGCGACAGTGGAGGCAGCAACATCTTCTCCTTCGGCACTAGAAGCTCACGAATAATATTGGCCGTTTGTAACCTGATGTGCTCTCTGAGTTTCCATCCGTGGCATGCATATTGGTCACCGGAAAATCGTGTGTCCCAATCGCACAAAAAGCACATATATTTTATATAGCCGCTTTGAAGACCGCAAAGCATTGCTACTACTTTTAAATCGCAGTATATGCGCCACATATGTTTGGCGTAGTTAACCATTTTTTAAATATTTTCCAGTGCATCATATGTTTCTTTCGTTTCTGTACTATAGGCGATTGGAACTGAAGGTTTTTTATTGGTCTTATGCAATAAAACCGCCTTCAAGCTGAGTTTTGAACTGTCAATAAATAATCTCCAGTCATCTGCTTCATATTTTATTTCCATTGCATTCATAAATTTTCCTACATCCGGGCAATATGCAGAAGTTTTTTCATCATTCACAAGGAATAAACTTTGGAGTGTTGCCAGACGATAAGCTGTGACTTTTACACCGGGTGCCAACAAATTGTTTGATTTCAAAATAGAAACCAGCTCTTCCGATTTATGCTGTGTTAATTCCAACTTGGCAACAATTGAATCAAGCTTATTTTGATTTATTAAAATTGACTCATTGGATACTGATGGCTCATATGGGGGATCATCAAGTGCATGATATGTCGGAGCAGTCGTAAAAGAGAAAATATCTGGGATAGAAGCTTTTGGCACAGGAATGTGGTCCGAATGAGGCAATGGTGTTGCAGCACTTGCAACACCAACGTAATTATACGAATTTCTTATCCTTTTTGAGGCTCCTTTATTCGCACATGCATAGCAATTCAATGGATTGTGACCTTCGCCAGGATTAGTCCAAGTCATTGGATCGTTCGTTCGTTCACTATAACATTTTGGTTGAAGTACCTCTCGTATGTTTGAACAAAATCAGTACTGAAATTTCCCCTTTTTTTGAGACATATTGACCACAGCAGTAGCAAAAGCTATTTATATCTGGCTTGCACAGTTCCATATTTTGTTCTCTTTTGTTCACTTTTAAAAAATTTGAGGAAAAATTACTTTTACTGTTCGCGTTCGTCGGCACTTGTTGAATGACAAAAATCACAGAACCAGTGTGAGAAAGAGAAGAAGTATAATGACAATGCATGTTTTATGTGAACATTACAGAACCAGTGTTGCTGGATTTTTTATGAATTTAAAAAACAAAAATATTTAAATTTTTAGGAAAAAAATACTTTTTTTCCTTCATACATTCATTTTTAACTTCGAAAGTGTTGCACATATAGGAAAACGGTATAGAAACTGACTAGAGAAACTGTAATTCTTAATTTTTCTAAATTTGTTTCATCAAAATCGGACAAGTGGTTCGCGAGTTATGTTAAACTACGTTTTTGCCAAAATGTTACAACTAAGCGAAAAAGCATCAAGATAAGGAAAAAATATGAAAGGTCATAAAAAAAACTGACACATACGAACGCCAAACCCTTTGAGGGTTTTACTATACTGACCTAGTACCATCACCCTGACTTAAATTTCTCACCCCCCAGACAATAATCCCAAAAATGTTCCACAGTGTTATGTGTTTTCAAATGAAAAGAAAGTTAAATTTATGTATATTGTGTCGAAAATCATTTATTTGCGATTTTCCTAAATTTTTTTCAATGTAGCGCAGCTTTATCAACAACATTTTTTGGTTTCAGTTCCGGTGCGTAAATGTACAGAGAAGATAGTTTTCCAACTTGTGAACACGCCAAGTATAGCCGTATGAAAAACATGGCATTTCCAGATTTATTCCACACATTTCTAGTGACTATCCTTGTGAACTGAAATGGCAAATCTTTGGGACTCAAAGGAATTCGTAGAATCAAGCATTTGGCCCCCTTGTATTCGATAGCTGCGTCACAAACAGTCGGATTCCATTACACAGTTTCGGCGCATGAAGCATAATAATGACAGATCCAACTTTGAGAAGCAAATAATGCGGCAGCATAACAAGCATCTCCAAAGAATTTAGAAATTCCACTTGATAATTCTCGGCTTCGTCTTCATTGTCAAGACGTATGAGCACAAAACTCCCGGAATTTGACTTTGAATCCAGTTAAAGTCATTAACATCGGTATTTTTGGAAGCTAAAATTGCGCGTGCTCTCAGCAATCGTAGTTTCGATGATTTAACCAATGTATGGATAAAAATTCGTGATGAGTTTATCTTTCGTTGAAGTGAATTAACAAAAGGAATTGATATTAAACAACAAAGTATCAACAGAAATTTTCCCATTTTCCCAAAGTTGACACGAATTTGAAGGCTGATATGTCGAAATGATCATCGCGAGTGTGCGAACTTCAGTTACATGCGAAGTAGCTATCGCATCGTCCATCATTTGTTGGTTGAAATACACTCTTTGGTCTTCTCCAAATGACAACACAACAATCGGAAAACGTTCATTAATCGCGAAACTAAATATTCCACAAATCGCTTTATTGCAGTTTAGGCATCGACCGTATCGTTCAAGACCAATAACCGCCATGTTGCTTTCTCTGTTGACGTACTTACAAAAGTATTTTATCGATTTTACCAAACTGCAATACTCAACATTGATATGAGTTTTAAATGAACGCCGACCGATATTAGCACGACCTCATCGTGGTATCGCAACAAATTTCAATCTGTAATTGATCACTTTGTGTGAAACACACATAACGTTGTCACTGAATAATTTTCAATTATTTTTTTATTGAATAGCCGGAATAAAGAAAGCAAACGACAAATTTTAACGATTCAAATAATTGAAAAACAAAGCAAAAAAATTTAAAAAAATTCATATGAAAAAAGTTTCTTTAAGAATTGTCTTATTTTCCGAATTTTCGCAAAGAAAAGCAAGCGGTTTTTTTATTTCTTAACCTTCCCCAATCCACAGATCTGAAAATTTCATCAAGATTAGTTTAGCCGTTCTCGAGTCTTAGCGTTACTAACAAAAAAACATTCATTCGTTTGTATGAGAAAAAGAAAAGAGCTGTTTTTAGGGGCAATTATTCGAATTTTTCTCGTCGTAAAAAACATCTTTGACCTTCAACGAACATTTAGAAAAAGGAGTTGGTCAAATTGGTTCAGGCATTGTTGAGTTAAGCGCTTTGCAACACATTTTGCGAATGATATTTAAATTACAAATAATTCAATAACAAGGTTTTCATTCATGAACGCAAGCGCACTTTTAACATGCCAACTCGCTTCATTCATAAAAGCAGACGCCATTACATCTCTCCGGGCATGCGTTTGCTTACAAGCGGCTTTTCACGACGTTGGTAAAACCCAAAAGTCATAAATTGAATAACTTTTTAATGCTCCTTCTAGATAGAAAAGTGACAACCCCGCAAACTTGCAAAACGCTAAAAAAAGTGGCAACGAAGCTCTTGCCAATATAAAATAGTTGTCAGTTTTAAAATATTTGTCCGTGGCTCACAAAAATCTGCGTCCATCTGCATGTTCATACATAAACATACATATTTGCGATGGCTTGTGGACAAAGCGGCAAGGAAAGCTTTGTCGCTGCAAAACATTGACTCTTTGACATGAAAGCAAACGTGAGCTTCGGCCATTGGTTTTCCGTGTCAACGGAGATTTCGTATAAAACAATACAGTAGATTTACATATTTACGAATCTTGAGTGTATACAAATTTACAAACATTATGTGTATAGATCTTTCATATTTGTTTACATGTACACGTAACTAAATATTTATGGGCATGTGCAACATGATATAAAAACTTGTAATGACCTAAGCAAGTAAATACATATATAAATACACACATATATAACTTATCGAACCTACTATGCAGATAATAGTACAAACCATACTTTATAATATATGTATTTCAAAAGCTTTTATGAAATTTATTGTAAATTAGGTCAATTTGTGCATTGATTGATTGAATATTACACGAAGAATGCACCACGTCTTTAGGTCTATTATGCCCTCTCCTAAGTCACAAAGACTCTCATAACCCCAGCATATTGATTAAGTCCAATATTTTGCTGGGTGCTAGGGAAACGATGTGATTCCTAATTGGAAACATGGACTGCGGGTGTACTGGTGTTTCAGGCTCCCTGTCGCAAAACCGGCAATTTACGCAAGAAGTTCTGTGTAAATTCTTCTTCAGTTTGCAGCAGGCAGTGTAAAATGCAAAAAGTTGTAAGATTATCCCTTGAGAAGTTTATTGCATATTTAAACCTCCTGAGACTGTACCCCCTCATTAGCAACTTGGCATGCCGCTTGCCGTGTAGCTGTTGCCAATGCCTCCTTTATGGTATGGGAACCCATTCCTGTGAAGGCTTCAGGTCCTACCATGTTGGTGGAAGCTGCGGTGCGGGCGAGCTCATTAGCCACTTCGTTACCTGCTAGACTTTAATATCTAATACAATTTATTCTCGTAGTAGGAAACTGTTTTTAGTATCGCTTGATTATCGCTAAGTATGGTTATAGTTAGATGGAGCCCTACCAAAGTCTGCGAAGTTTTTGAGGCCCAGGCCACCGCCCCATACGTGATTATGGGGCGCACGATCATGGTGTACAACCACCTAACAATCCTTGGCTTGTAGCCCCAAGATTTTCCAGCCAGCCGATTGCACACCATTAGTGCTTTTGTCGCTTTGGCCAAGATCAGGTCAACATGCTGCTTGCATCGCATAGTGGAATCCAGCATGAAACCAAGATATTTGACCATTTTGGTCATCTCTATCTCTCTGACCCCAAGTGTAAGGTTCCTGAGGCCGGAGAGGGACCTACGTCTCGTGAATGGGACGATGATCGTCTTAGAGGGGTTGATGTTCAACTCAACCCCACTACACCAGGTTTGCTAGGTTTAAACCCCTTTGTAGTAGGTCACAGAGAGTGTCCTCGAATTTATCTCTGGCTATAATAATAATAACACTCCCCCCAGTGGGCAGCTTCTTGTTTTATCAGGGCGAATTCTTGAATCTCCTACTGTGGTTGCAGCTATTCTGGTGCGCAGTACGACCTCTATCCATCTGCGCACCAGTGCTGCCACATTCTTTTTTTCCAGTGCCCTAGCTACGCTCTCGTCAGACGTGTTGTCAAAAGCATCTTCGATGTGTAGGAAGCGGCAGAGCATCACTTCTCTTCCTTCCAGCGAACTGCCTATCTTCGAGGTTAGCTGGTATAGAGCAGTATTGGTTGATCTACCTGCTCTGTAAGCATGCTGATTGGCATGCAGGGGTACAATCTTATGATCCACTATCTTTTCCATACTTTTGAGTAAAAAGGAAATTAGACTGATGTGCTTGAAGAATTTTGCCTGTGAGTAGTTCTCTATAAAGATCACTTTCGTGGTCCTCCATATTTCAGGGATGTACGCCATCGCGAGGCTATCTCTCATCCGTCGAACAAGGTACGGCAGCAGAACCTGCTCGCCCTGTTGTAAGAGTGCTAAAAAGATGCCGTCCATTCCCGGGGACTTGAATTTCTCGAACGAAGCCATTGCCTACTTGATCGAGTGCGCAGTAAACAATTGGGAAACACTGGTCTTCACGACTGATCTTTTACGTCCCGTCGCTTCTTTTGATCGCTAGTACTGTGTCAGTCTTGCCTCTAGCTGCTTCTGGTCATTTTCACAGAATCTCCTGCCTTCCAGACCGAATCTCCTTTTTATATGAGGCTTGGTAGCTTTTATATTCCTCCCACATCCCCAAACGTTTCACCTTATTAAACAGCCTTCGTACCTTTTTCCTAAGATCTGAGAGTCTGTTTGACAACCAGAAACAGTTGCGCCTGTTGGTGGTTGCCTTTAGAGGAAAGCTGCAGTGGTATGCGTCTATTACGGACTGGCTTAGCGCAGACAGCCTGCTCTCTAGTCCTGGATCCGTAACACATTTATCAATCTGCTCTTCCCCGCTCACATTTCTACTTAGCGTTTCCCGGAAGGTATCCCAGTTTCGTTCCGGCGATTACGTCTGGGAGGGAGTTGCTCCACCGCTACTTTTTGCGTGAACTTTATAATTCTATTACACCAACAAGGAGGGCCCCGTTGACACCCTCCATTGTGAAACCATACCATTTACAGCTCTAGGTGATGTCTAGCACATCTCTCATACTTATTGTGACGAAGGTGGGTTCACAGCCCACATTTTCTATAGCTAAAATACTACTAATTATGTATTTTTCAAGAGACTCACCTAGAGTGCTGTAGTCCGTACTGCCCCAGTCCGTTTGATGGGGGTTGGCATCACATCCTAAGATTACGAGCAGCTTGTGTCGCCTGCAATGACTCACCAGTCTATTCTCAACCTCTGGGGGTGCTTGGGATGCTTCTTCCGGAAAATAAAGTGATGTCAGGACGATGTCTGTACTTTAGCAGTTCCTAGATCCGCAACTAGATCCTGTGTCAGGAACTCTGAAAGACAAAAGAAGTCAATGTTGTTCCTGACGACTACACAAGTTCTAGGACTCTCGCTATCCCACATTACCTTGTTGGGATCCGTCTTAAGTATGCCTAGATTATCCGATGTGAACCTGCTCGCTATGACAGCCGAAGCTGCGACACGTGATGCAGATTCACTGGGCAGCTTCTACGTAGACCCACACTACAGGATCGATTCATTGAGAAGCCGGTACTCATCCCCGCCGTCACCTGCACTGCCATTCATCAGGTCCCCTAGAAGCTCGTTGGGGAGCGTAGCTCTCCTCTTTGAGCGCAAGTCCTCATGTCGGCGACTTCCGACGTCTCAAGAGTTGCAGCTTGTTCTGCCGTGGTATTGCTGTGTTGAGTGGCAACCTCATTGAGAATCATCTTTTCTGCTCTTCTGCTCTAGGTGGCTACTATAGGCGAAGTAAGGCCTCAAGACCACCGAGATGAACCTTTAGTTCAGGCGGAAGCTTTCTGGACGTACTTGTTCGACTCTTCGTCGATATTTTGATTTTGTCCCCATCCGGAGTCTTTGACTTTGCTGCTGACTACTCGCTAGACCGAGGTGCCAAGTTCTGATTTTTAATCAGACCGAGAACAAACTCATACGGCTTGCCTGCGCACCTAGGGAGAAACTTCGTCAAGTAGTGCATGAGCGAAATTCCCTTCCCTTTTTTTTGCGCAGTGGCCAGATAGCGAATCTCTCGTCCTAAAGACCTCATGAAAGGACGCTGCGTATTCCCGCTTTGATCCCGGCTGCCTAGCGTGAGTTAATTTTATTTCTTGGGT
Organism: Bactrocera tryoni; assembly: GCF_016617805.1. Classification (NCBI taxonomy): domain Eukaryota; kingdom Metazoa; phylum Arthropoda; class Insecta; order Diptera; family Tephritidae; genus Bactrocera; species Bactrocera tryoni. The sequence continues at coordinate 14,630,412 of NW_024395824.1, read as the reverse complement.
TATGAATAAAAAAATGTAATTTTAAGTCCTATGGGTGACTGTTTCTTTATTTGATATTAATAAAATGTTCACAACATATGTGATATATAATCAATACAAAACTAAAAACATGGGTGTTTGTTTGTTTTACTTTACAGAGAATTTGGGTATCAGTCTAAGCACTGTGGTGTCGGCTTCTGATTGGTTGTTTCATGTTTGTACCGTTTGCACGTAGTATCTTAGGAATGTTGTAGTTTCCGCTTGTGGCTTGTTTATCGTGTTGCTATGCTGTGGCACTTGGGTGTGGCGTGTGCAGTGGATGATTGTATGTACACAAAAATGTATATTTTTGGTTGCTAGGTTGATACGAATATTATATGTTATGAAAAAATCTCCTAATCTTATCCTTCCTGCTTCATGGCGTGCTGCATACCCATGGTAGTTCATGTTTGATTGTATGCTCTGTTAAATCTTTGAAGAGTTACAATCCTTTGATATCTTATATACAAAAATAAGTTTGGTTTTGTCTGTTGGCCTGAACCACCATGAAAGGAATCCTATCAGGAGGGTTTGTAAAAAAAATCAGGAAATGTTCATTTTAACCGACTAACGAGCGTAAATTTAAAAATAAAAACATTGCTTACTTATAACGGAGAATGTTAAGTTTAGACAGAGAATGTTATTAACATTTAGCTACGCTGCAACACACTGATAAGGGCGTGTAAATTCTGATAGGTTCGAACAAAATGTACAATACCAAGTGAAACATGTCTCTCTTTGTTTACATTTTTTGGCATCCAGTTCGTACAGATTTGACATTTCATATGGAGTATCCCCTACATTTGTGATAAACGCGCGGATAGTGAGATAATTTACGTAAATTTCAATATGATATGCACTGGAAATACGAATTAGATGTGGCGATTTCATAAAAATGAAGCTCAACAGAACTCTAAAATGTAGTCAAATGAAGTTGAAGCTCCTGTGAAACAAAATATTTTGTTACCAAATTGTACAAATTGAAAAAGGAGTAGAGAAATAATTTGCATAAGTCCACATATATTTTTTAAGTTTAGAATTTTTTGAGAAATAAACAAGATAATTTTAAAATGGTTTATATCTGCAACGCATTTTCGCTATCAGACAAAAACCCCTTGTATATGTATAAATGGCACCGCTATAAAAATCTGAGTCGCGCGGTCGTTCCCCTGCGCAGTAGTTGTGTGCGGAATTAAATATAATATATATTGCTAGAATATATTGATTATACTGAATGTATATAGTATACATATATACTATAAATTCGTATAGAAGGGTTTTCAACCCAAAATAAGATATATTTTTTTCAAAATAAACCATGTTATTTTCAGAACTAAATCCATTTTTTTTAAATTTTCAGTAAATAATATATTGGAACTTTTATCTAACCAATCAGCTTAGCGACTGAAGTAGTTCTTATAATTTTTCAATTACATTTTTATAGATTTTAGAAAAATAATTTGGTACAGTTTAACCTTTTTTCATTTTAAAATGCCCAAAAGATCTAGATCTCAACTTTCTAGACATATGTAAATAGCTATAGCGTGAATAATAACAGAAACAAACTTTTTTTTGGATCCGCCAGGGCACTGGCAAGACACTTCTTGCACATTTAATACTTGCAAAAATAAGACAATTAGGGAAGATAGCGTTAGCAGTTGAATGCACCATGAGGCATAAATCACATATGGAGGCCGTAGACAGAATATTAAAAGACCTTAGAAACTCCTTTGCTCTCAGGGGCCTTTCAAAATCGCAGTCCGAACTTTTAACATCCAGACTAAAAGGTTGGAATCTTCCAAGTCCAATCCAAAGTGATGTAAATATTACTTTTTACAGAAAAAGGCAGAAAGATCTCACAAATTGCTTTCTTCAAGAAGGAGTCTAGTACACTGTTCAGAAGTTAACCTTTGATTCCTCTAAACTTAGATTAAAGGCGGTTGTTTAAATAAGTTAAGCATCCATCCCCTCTATCCGGTAAAACTGGCGCATCCTAATACGCCAGCTTAATTCACCACAGCTGATGACATTACAACACCACACCAATGTAACACACCACTCTCGTACGCAACCCAACTCACAAAAGGAAGCGACAACAGGAAAGCTATTCAATTCGTCAGCTGCAGCTTGCCCATCAACACACGCATTCGCCATATACACATTCGCACCTTAAGATCCGTCTCCAACACATTCGTTTACACAATTCGTCCTAAACCATTGGTTCGACACACTTCATCACACACAATTCGTGTACACATTTCGCAAATCACTATTCGCGCTGCATTTTCAATAAAAAACGTCGTCTCCACACGATTTCTGCTAGCTGCTATTGGACTTAAACCATCAAGCAATTCAACTGAACTTTAGATCCTGCGAGGCGCCACAAATACTTCTTACGATTACTCAGCGGTCCGGTTTGCGAGTTCCATCTGACTCGTTCCGGACATATGTATGTGCTCGCATTTCAAATATACAATTGTATTTTTCGTGAGTTGTAAATAAACGTTAAAGAGATTGTGTACTTTACATCCTTACGCATTTTTATTTAACAACAGTGAAAGTGATTAGTGCTTTTATTTACAAATTTGGCAGCAAACTGTTCAGCGGTATTTGTTCATAACGCTAACAAATATCCATCTTTGCCCTTAGCTCAGGCGGTTCATATGAAGAAATAATATTAGAATATAAGAGTTCTTTTAGAGCACATCCGTTATCATGAGTATAGTTGGGCAATATGTGGAGATCTAAAAGTAACAGCCCTTCATCTTGGAAAGCAACTAGGATATACGAAACATTGTTGCTTCCTTTGCGAATGGGACAGCCGTGCGAGAGTCTGTCATTACGTACAGAAGCAGTGGACAGTACGTCAGGCACTCACTCTGGGACAAAAAAACGTTGACAGTGAAAAATGTATGAAGAATTTTGTTAAGGAAATGGACAGAAATGGAAGAGGGTTATTGTATCTGAAACAAAAATTTCCAAGAGTCAGTGAAGCCAAAAGTAAGGAGGGCATATTGTGGGTCCGCAAATAAGAGAACTAATGAAAGCTAAAACATTTGAGGAAATGCTCAATGAAAGCCTGGAGTGCCTTTAAAAGCGTTAAAAATTTTCTTGGAAATGTGAAAGCAAACAATTACAATGATCTTGTGACTAAACTACTTACTGTCTATAAAAGAATGGGTTGCAACAAGTCCCGTAAAATTCACTTTCTGGACTCCCATCTAGATTTTTCCCCGAAAATTTAGGGGTCGTAAGAGACGAACATGGGCAACGGTTCCACCAAGACATTTCTGCTTTGGAGAAACTGTACCAAGGAAAGTGGAGTGCCAGTTTGCTTGCCGATTACTGCTGGACATTATTAAGGAATACTCCAAAAACAAAACATCGCCGAAAAAAAATCGACAGTAACATTTTTAAGTAGTATTTGGTAAATAAAATAATATAACAATAATATATCAATCGCTGTTTTTTTTTAACAAAAATTCTCATAGCAAAAAAACCATAGGTGATAAAGAAATCTGAACCTATTTTCTGCATTTGTGGCAATTTTTACATAATAAACACTTTTTTCTGTTCATGTCACAAAAAATAAGTGGATTTTTTTTTACCAGTGATATTAATATAAATGTGTTCCTGATAGCATGTTCTTCAAAAGGAACTGTTAATTTATTAAATTTTTGGATATTATCGAATTTATATATTGATTCCGCTTGAAGAACTTCTACTATAAATCTTTAACTTCTTGATCCTGATTGTGGTATATTTCGGAATCTATTCTTGTGGTATCATTAAATTGAATTAAATTTATTCCTTTGATGGTTTAGTTATTTACTTGGTGATTACCATCTATAACACCGGTCAACACGATTTTTGGGTCTGACACCTACATGTTAAATTTTAGTTTCTCCTATGACAAAAATAAGGAAAAAAGTTTTTTTCGATTAAAGTTTGCTTTCATAGAAATTAGAGCAATTTTTCGATGATTTTTATATTTTTTCTACAATTTCACTATAGATTATAATTAGAAAACTTTTTTTTAGATACAAGAGTCGTTTTTATTCAAGATGTATGATAAACAATAATATATAAATGTAAAATAACAAGAAATTACTGTCTAAAAGTGAATAGTTTTTGTATTTCTTTTATGCTCATATGAGGTCTCTCGTATTAAACACCAAATATACTTGTCGATGTAGATCAGCCCAAAGCAAACTTAAAAAACTAAAGATTAATATTTAAGTGTTTTTCAATGTCTAGAATCAGAATTCAAACATGAGAACATTGTAACGAAGCAGGGCAGACCCTGCTTCTTACAAGTATAACTTGCTGAGGTATACACGCCGTGTCCAGGGTTCGTTACAATAAATTTGTAAACATTGGGGCTCTTCTGCGATTCGTATTTTATTCTATTTTTATATTATAATTTAAATTAAAGTTACAAAATTGTCTCCCGCGTTGTAATGTCGTCGCCCGAGGATTTTTTGTTTTGTTGACCGGTGTAATTATATTACCTTGACCTCAATCTATTAATGGAATATTAGTTTCCTGAATAATATTACATTGGGTTTCTTTTTTTATAAAAAATGGAAGTGTACAGTTATCTTCCTTTTGTTTTTTACAAAAATATTTACTTAGGTTACTGGAGTATATCTTCCATTACATTTTGCTATTAATTTTAAAAGTTTGACATTCTTTGTTTACAATAGGAGATTTATAAACTACAATAAATGTATCTTCTACTCGAAGGATATGTATGGTGGTATATTCAAAGATATTATTTAGAGGAATATTAATGTCTTCAATCTTTATAATTCTTTCGATTTCTTCGATATTTATTGCTGCTGAAAAAAATCTTCGTTCTTGGCAAAATTAATTGTTGTAGTTAAATCGAGTAATTCTTTATAAACTTCCTGGAGTGGAATTCTATGTAGTATCATTTTAATGTTGAGTTTCTCCATTATCTCCCACTATATCACTATATTCACTGTTTCATTTATTTCAATCAAATCGTCGTAGTCTGAAACTCCTGTAATAAATTTTAGTGCGGTCCCTAAAATATCTATGGATTTACGTTTCCTACTTGTTAGTAGTTGGGTATTCAAAATCTCTACCCTATTTATTAGCGTTTCGTCTAATACGTCTAATTTCCCTTGCACTTGGAACATTTCCTGTATTTGATGATACAGGGGAAAGCAGTGGGATTTGTCATGTGGAAAAGGTACTCTTCCATCTCGTATACGTATGATGGGTCTGATTCGGTTACAACGTATTTCTTGTCTTGTAGGCTAGTTAGCCTGGACATTAGGATTGTTATTAAGAGGAACTGGATGTAATTCATCTTTGGGTTTGTTTGTGCGAAGGTTGTCTTTGTGTATGTCCCTCCCTTTGGTGGTTAGAAAATTGTCCTCATTGTTTGCTTGATATGTCGGCGTGCAAACTTCTCGTGGCGCTTCTGTTTTTCGTACACTTTCTCTCCTGATAAATACACTTTATTTTTTCTTCTTTGTTACGGTATTTGAGCATATAATCTTGATGTATTTCAATGAGGTTTTTACTTCACTTGTTTTACTCCTTTCAAAGAATAAATCGACTGGTCTGTGATTTGTCACTGAATGTATCGTGCGATTGTATTCTTTCACTGCAGTGAATATTTTTTCATCAGCTGTTGTTTTATTTTTTGCTATTTGGGCTCGCGTAATTTCTAATACCGTCGAGGGCAACTTGAGCGTTAGACGTTGAATGACTCGGCGTAGTCATGATGGTGTGTATACTCGTATGAAGCTTGTCATATAATGTGCGTGACGCAATACTTTTGAATATCGGTCATGAATTGTGAGCTGTACGGATATATTTGTGTTAATTTATTTATTTATTTATTTATTATTTGTAAAATAATAATACTATTATTATTATTCATAATACATAAGGAGCACTAGCTACAGAGGCTTTCAGCTCACGGTTCAATTATAAAGAACTTAAATAATAAAGATGGAACCTTCCTGGATAGGTATTCAGATATTTTAGTGATGTTTACAATAGAAGTTATTTTTAATAAAACCAGAGCTTTTTTATTCTGAAAGATATTGGTTCTTGCTGAGTTAAAGAAGGGGCATTCATCTAGTAGATGTGTTATGGTAAAGGACGACGAGTTACAATATAGGCAGGTTGAAATTCGGTTTCCATTTAATAAATGGGAATGCGTTAGTGACGTATGACCAATACGAAGGCGAACAAAGGCTTTTATATCTTGCCAACGGCCTGTCATTTTTTTCGGTGTAGTCGAAAACAATCAATTGCTGTTTTGCCGCCAATTTGGCATTTTGATCGGCCGATTCATTTCTGGTAATACCGGCGTGTCCAGGGTCCACACAATTTTTATGTTTGTGCTCCCAATTAGTATGTTTCTAATTTGCGTAATGAGGTAGGATTTGTTGGATGCATTTAGAAGAGCTGAGATTGTAGACTTGCTATCAGTACATATTAAGATTTTTAAGTTATAGTTTTGTACTAGAGATAGCGCATGTTAGATGGCTGCTGCCTCTGCGGTGTATACTGAGCAGTAATTGGGCAGGTGTCCAGCTTTTAACGTATTTCCAAGGTTATCATAAATAGCATAATAGCAAAAGACGTGTAGAAGTCGGCCTTAGAAGCGTCAGTAAAAATGAGTTTCCAATCTTCGTAGTGTTGCACAATGAGTTCTTTCAACAAACTTTGATATATACTGGAATTAGTGTTCTTTTTTGGATGTTTTTGAAGATGTGGCTCGAACGAAGTTTCTTTGAGTAGCCATGATGGGGCAAATGAAACAGATTTTTCCTTAGGTGTAGTTGTAATACCTAGATCTTTAGCAAATTTAATGCATTTAGAAATAGTGGAAGAAGTATTGGAGTTTGTATCGTCGGTACATTTGCCTTTTACTATACCATACGTATATAAGAGCTTGTTATTGCATAATATGTAGTAGTTTTGGAATAAGCTTTTACGAAGTATGTATAGCTCTTTCCTCGATGGATGGGAGTACGGCTTCCGTTAATGTGAATTTTATTGGTGATGTTGGGAATGCCCGAATACTTCTTCTGACAGCTGCAAGATATGGTGCAAAGATTTGCTTTATGTTGCTTTTGGCACAATTGCCCTAGATAGGGAGACCATAATTAATCTTAGATAAAATTAAAGCTCTTGTAATATTGATGAGAGAAGAAATGTAAATTAAACAGTATTTTGATGATAGATACTTAATTATATTAAGCCTAGAAATTAGTTGCTTACGTAGATTTGTACAATGTTCCTTAAAAGTAAGTCTCTTATTGAATATGAAACCTAGGAATTTAAGACTAGTAGTATTTACTATACAATATTTACATTATTAAAGCTTAGATTGAAGTTATTACATTTGTGTTTTCTACAGATGTGAAATAATTTGCATTTGTTTATAGGAATATTCACACCTGAACAGTTGGACCAATTTGAAATATCAGTAAGGATGTTTAAGAAGGTATTTTTAACAGTATTTAGATTATTTTGTTTGGAAAAAAGTAGCACATCATCAGCATAAAAATATGACACATGAGTTTATGTTTAGAGATTATCGTACTGATTTCATTAAATGCGATTACAAATAGTATAACAGAAAATGGTGATCCTTGTGGTATTCCGTTGTACATATTGTATGTGTTCGAAAAAGTGTTATTGATGTTAGACGTGAATTTTCGATTGATTAGGAAAGATTTAATAAAGTTAAATATTTTTTCATCAATTTGCCACTTCTCAAGCTGACGTAGAATAACATGAGAACCAACTCTGTTGAAAGCTTTTTCGAAATCCAAACTGAGGGTGGATATGTGGTTTCTTTTCGATAAAGCAGTTTTTGCGAAATCATCAAAAAAGAGTAAAGCATCCATAGTGCCTTGCCCTGCCTTAAATGCCACTTGGTTTCGACTGAGAAGGTTTTTATTTAATGCGAACCAAGAGATACGTTTTGATATTATTTTTGTCTAATAGTTTGCCCATGCAACAGAGGAGTGATATTGGCCTGTACATTGGATTTCGGAATGGCTACTATCACCGCGTTTTTCCAGCTTTGAGGGTAGACACCTTGACATAAAATGATGTTGTACAATTTAATAATTTTATTTTTAAGACTTGAAGGACAGTTTTTTAGCATGGGATATGAAATTCTGTCTGCACCGGGCGTCTTGCCTGACATTGAAGATAAGATAAAATCGAATTCAGCGATGGTTATGTCAGATAAGGAAATATATGGGGGTGAATGATCTTTGTTGTACCTTCTACTGAGAAGTTTATTTTTATTTGATGCAAATGAGGCGTGGAAATTTGAGTCGCTAAAATAATCGGACCATACAGAGGCGAAAAAATTAGCTATGTCTTTTGAGTCGTAAATTGGGCCATTTGGAGTGTTTATAAATTTAAGATTAACTTGCGTATAGGAGCCTAAGAGCACTTTTATGTCCGCCCATAATTTCTTGGGATTTGTTAACGGGGTGATAGCATCGGTAAGTTTTGTAAGCAAGCTCTCTTAGCTTCTTTAACACTTTTCCGAAACACTGCATTGGCTTTTTTGTATTTTATTAGATTACACTGTGGAACATTTTTGGGATTATTGTCTGGGGGGTGAGAAATTCCAAGTCAGGGTGATGATACTAGGTCAGTATAGTAAAACCCTGACAGGGTTTGGCGTTCGTATGTGTCAGTTTTTTTTATGACCTTTCTAAATTTTCTCCTTATCTTGATGTTTTTTCGCTTAGTTGTAACATTTTGGCAAAAACGTAGTTTAACATAACTCGATATGTCTCAACACATAAAAAAAGGGGAAATTTCAGTACTGATTTTGTTCAAACATACGAGATGTACTTCAATCAAAATGTTATAGTGAACGAAAATTGGGTACCAAATATAGTGTGTAAAAGCTGCTACAACCGTCTAATGGATTGGAAAAATAGAAGACGTGAAAGTATGCCATTCGGTATCCCAATGATTTGGACTAATCCTGGCGAAGGTCACAATCCATTGAATTGCTATGCATGTGCGAATAAAGGAGCCGCAAAAAGGATAAGAAAAAATTTAAAAGGTCATAAAAAACTGACGCATACGAACGCCAAACCCTTTGAGGGTTTTACTATACTGACCTAGTACCATCACCCTGACTTGGAATTTCTCACCCGCCAGATTAGCTGTTGTACTGTGTTATGAATAGAGCTAGTTCTTTTGTAGTCATAGTGATTGTTTTTCTTCTCTAAGTTTAGATAACTCGGTAGACCAATAAGGCACATGATTTTTAAAGCTTTTTTTACCCGTTTGGAGGATAGAGAGGTGAGCAGAGGTTTTGATTACTTTGGTAATCGTCGCTGTATCTTTATTTATATTATCAACAATGGGATTTGCAGCAGAATAACTTTCGCAGAGTTGTTGAAATTTTGACCAATTTGCCTTGTCCAACAGGAATTTAGGCTTCACCGATCCTTTTCTGAATAAAGGGGTTAATAAGTGAGTTATAATGGGAAAGTGATCGCTGTTATATAGATCAGTTAGTGTTTGGCTGTCAAGTTTGGGGGCGATAGCAGAAGAACAATTGACTAGGTCTACATTCGTGAAGGTATTATGCGTAGAAAAATGTGTAGGAGAACCGTCGTTTAAAATTGTTAAGTTTCCCGCTAATAAAAGGTCTTCTATGATTTTACCTCTTTGGTTAGTAGACTAGGTCTCCATTCGTGAACGAATTATGTGTAGAAAAATGCGTAGGAGAACCGTCGTTTGAAATTGTTAAGTTTTCCGCTAATAAAAGGTCTTCTATGATTTTACCTCTTTGGTTAGTACATACGGAACCTCAAAGAGGGCTCCAGGCATTGAAATCGCCAAGTATAAGTACAATTGTTATATCGCGTAGTTCTTTGATATTCAAGTTTTTGTGTGGTGGAATGTAAATTGTTAGGATGGATAATTAAAATCCAATGAATATTTCTACTGCTATTGTAGCAATATAAAAACATGTAGGGAGAAGTTTGTGTGGGAAATCTTTTTTTATTAAAGTAACAACACCTTGTTTGTTAGTATGATTTTGTGTTAAGTTGAAGAAATAGTAATATTGTATTGTTTGGGTACAGTAGCTGAGGAATTAAATGAAAGGTGAGTTTCTTGTGGTGATTGTTCTTTTATGCGCAGTTCTTCTTCTTCTTCTTAATTGGCGTAGACACCGCTTACGCGATTATAGCCGAGTTAACAACAGCGCGCCAGTCGTTTCTTCTTTTCGCTACGTGGCGCCAATTGGATATTCCAAGCGTAGCCAGGTCCTTCTCCACTTGGTCCTTCCAACGGAGTGGAGGTCTTCCTCTTCCTCTGCTTCCCCCGGCGGGTACTGCGTCGAATACATTCAGAGCTGGAGTGTTTTCATCCATCCGGACAACATGACCTAGCCAGCGTAGCCGCTGTCTTTTAATTCGCTGAACTATGTCAATGTCGTTATATATCTCGTACAGCGCATCGTTCCATCGAATGCGATATTCGCCGTGGCCAATGCGCAAAGGACCATAAATCTTCCGCAGAATTTTCCTCTCGAAAACTCGCAACGTCGCCTCATCGGTTGCTGTCATCGCCCAAGCCTCTGCACCATATAGCAGGACGGGAATTATGAGCGACTAATAGAGTTTAGCTTTTGTTCGTCGAGAGAGGACTTTACTTTTCAATTGCCTACTCAGTCCGAAGTAGCACCTGTTGGCAAGAGCAATCCTGCGTTGGATTTCCAGGCTGACATTATTGGTGGTGTTAATGCTGGTTCCTAAATAGACGAAATTATCTACAACTTCAAAGTTATGACTGTGAACAGTGACGTGAGAGCCAAGTCGCGAGTGCGACGACTGTTTGTTTGATGACAGGAGATATTTCGTTTTGCCCTCGTTCACTACCAGACCCATTTTCTGTGCTTCTTTGTCCAGCCTGGAGAAAGCAGAACTAACGGCGCGGGTGTTGAGGCCGATGATAACAATATCGTCGGCATACGCCAGCAGCTGTACACTCTTATAGAAGATGGTACCTTCTCTGTTTAGTTCTCCAGCTCGTACTATTTTCTCCAGAAGCAGGTTGAAGAAGTCGCACGATAGGGAGTCGCCTTGTCTGAAACCTCGTTTGGTATCGAACGGCTCGGAGAGGTCCTTCCCGATCCTGACGGAGCTTTTCGTGTTGCTCAACGTCAGTTTACACAGCCGTATTAGTTTTGCGGGGAAACCAAATTCAGACATCGCGGCATCAAAGCAGCTCGTTTTCGTGCTGTCGAAAGCAGCTTTGAAATCGACGAAGAGGTGGTGTGTGTCGATTCTCCTTTCACGGGTCTTTTCCAAGATTTGGCGCATGGTGAATATCTGGTCGGTTGTTGATTTTCCAGGTCTGAAGCCACACTGATAAGGTCCAATCAGTTTGTTGACGGTGGGCTTTAATCTTTCACACAATACGCTCGATAGAACCTTATATGCGATGTTGAGGAGGCTAATCCCACGATAGTTGGCGCAGATTGTGGGGTCTCCTTTTTTATGGATTGGGCATAGCACACTTAAATTCCGATCGTTGGGCATGCTTTCGTCTGACCATATTTTACAAAGAAGCTGATGCATGCTCCCTATTAGTTCTTCGCCGCCGTGTTTGAATAGCTCGGCCGGTAGTCCGTCAGCCCCTGCCGCTTTGTTGTTCTTGAGGCGGGCAATTGCTATTCGAACTTATTCATGGTAGGGTCATGGAACGTCTGCTACATTGTCATCGATTGGGGAATCGGGTTCTCCTTCTCCTGGTGTTGTGCGTTCACTGCCGTTCAGAAGGCTGGATAAATGTTCCCTCCATAATTTAAGTATGCTCTGGGCATCAGTGACTAGATCACCTTTGGAGGTTCTACAAGAGTATGCTCCGGTCTGAAACCTTTTGTAAGCCGCCGCATTTTTTTGTAGAATTTTCGTGCATTACCCCTGTCGGCCAGCTTATCAAGCTCTTCGTACTCACGCATTTCGGCCTCTTTCTTTTTCTGTCTGCAAATGCGTCTCACTTCCCTTTTCAACTCTCGGTATCCCATCCCGCACGTGTTGTGGTCGATCGTAACCTTGCTAGGTAGGCAGCCTGTTTTCTCTCCGCTGCGACACGGCACTCCTCGTCGTACCAGCTGTTCTTTTGCTCTTTCCGAAAACCAAGGGTTTCGGTTGCAGCTGTACGTAAGGAATTTGAAAAGCCGTCCCACAGTTCCCTTATACCGAGTTGTTGACGAGTGCTCTCAGAGAGCAGGAGTGCAAGCCGAGTAGAAAATCGTTCGGCTGTCTGTTGTGATTGCAGCTTCTCGACGTCGAACCTTCCTTGTGTTTGTTGACGTGCGTTTTTTGCTGCACAGAGGCGGGTGCGAATCTTGGCTGCAACAAGATAGTGGTCCGAGTCGATGTTAGGACCTCGGAGCGCACGCACATCTAAAACACTGGAGACGTGTCTTCCATCTATCACAACATGATCGATCTGGTTGGTAGTTTTTCGATCCGGAGACAGCCAGGTAGCTTGATGAACCTTCTTATGCTGGAATCTAGTACTACAGATAACCATATTTCGGGCCCCGGCGAAGTCAATCAGCCTCAACCCATTTGACGATGTTTCGTCGTGGAGGCTGAATTTACCGACCGTAGTGCCAAGTATACCTTCTTTGCCCACCCTGGCGTTAAAGTCGCCAGGCACGATTTTGACATCGTGGCGGGGGCAGCTCTCATAAGCGCGCTCCAAGCGCTCATAGAAGGCATCTTTGGTCACATCGTCCTTCTCTTCCGTCGGGGCGTGGGCGCAAATCAGCGATATGTTGAAGAACCTCGCTTTGATGCGGATTGTGGCTAGACGTTCATTCACCGGAGTGAATGATAGTACCCGGCGACGGAGTCTCTCTCCCACCACGAATCCAACACCAAACTTGCGCTCCTTTATATGGCCACTGTAGTAAATGTCACAAGGACCTACTCGTCTCTGTCCTTGTCCCGTCCATCGCATTTCTTGGACGGCGGTGATGTCAGCCTTTATTTTTGCGAGGACATCAACCAGTTGGGCAGCGGCACCTTCTCAATTAAGGGTCCGGACATTCCAGGTGCATGCCTTCAAATCGTAATCCTTATTCCGTTTGCCATGGTCGTCATCAAAAGGGGGGTCTCTCATCCGAGGCTGTTTAAACTTTTTCATTGGTATTGTTTTTTACGTGGCGGGTCCCAAGCCCAGCGCACAACCCTATGTAAGGGAATGTTTCGCCTTCTCACATTAGCTCGCCTTCGAACGGATGTTCTTAGGCTACCCAGAGAATACTTGGTCAAAGACCGGAAGTAGTGAGCTGCTTGAGCCATTTGTAAAAGAATCATTTCTGGCCACTCCCAAGTGAATAGCGATCAGAGAACTTTCCTCACTTGCGTGAACTTCTACACATGACTCCATCCTCCTAGTTCTAGGTCAGTGTAATATTTGTAGAATCCGTTCATATTTCATTGGAGAAATTTGAACATTTCTTAGCAATGAGAGAATTGAGAAAGAAGTGGGGAATAATTATGAAAGTTATTGTTTTTTATCGTCAGAAGAGATAATTTCATGAGGTGAGATGTTGTCTGTATAAGTATGTGGAGAGAGATCGATATTGTCGGTAGTGAGAGAGAGAGAGAGAGTTTGGATGTTAAGAGAATCTGTTGTCGATATTTTAGGAATGAGTAGGGCAATTCAGAATCTGGTGCAAATGGTCTTGCATATTTGCATTTACACTAGTGTTACACTAACAAAATGTACAGCGAATTTGCAATTTCAAATATGCAAAACCATTTGCACTAGATTGTGAATTGCCCTAGTGGTATGCTTTTTTTGGTTGGGTTTGTTTTTGTCTGGGGAAAAGTTAGGTTAGGAAGGTTTTTTGTAGTTACATTTGATGAGTTTAGATGGTTATCAATAACGAAATTGTTTTTATTTTCTTTCATAGTTTGCTTTTGTTGTGGAAGAGAATTAGCTGTTGGGGATTTTAGTACAGCGTCTGTGAAGAGTGGTAGGGGAAGAGATGATAAGTGGTGGGAAATCACGTTAGTTATTTGCTTGTTTGTATTTTCTTTTGTAACAGAAGCGAAAGAAGAGTTTGCGGGGGTCGGGAGTAATTGTTGTTTGTATAGCCTTAGTGATTCTCGCATTGAGCATTTGTTTTCTGTTTTTATTTTTAGAATATTTTTTGATTGTTGGTATTTAGGACAGGAGCGTGAAGAGGAGGGATGATGGCCTGAGCAATTTGCACAGAAGGTGCGGTTGCATGGCGAGGAGAGATAAGGAGGGAAATTGCACATATCGCAGGCTGGATTGTTGTTGCAACATTTCGTTGTGTGGCCTAGAAGCTGGCAACTCTTAGACCTCATGGGGTTAGGGAAATATGCTCTAATCCACATTGTGCCCCATGAGACTTCGATTTTTTCTGGAAGCTTGTAGAGGTCAAATGAAAGAAGTACCACTCCACTAGGTCTTTGTTTGCCTTCTAGATTTTTAATGAATATATAGACGGAAGTAACTCCCTGATCTTTTAAATTTTGAACAATTTCTAATTCTGCAATGTCATTTAGAAATGGAGCGTAAATTGTTCCTTTAGAGCAATTCAAATTGTCGTGTAACTTAACTTAAATATCGCAACTTCCATTTAATTTCTTTGTTGTTAGAAATTTTTCAGCGATCTTCCGATTTTTAACAAGTAAGAGTATATTTCCATCACGTAATTCGGTGAGCATGGAGTCATGTGTAGAAGTTCACGCAAGTGAGGAAAGTTCTCTGATCGCCAATCACTTGGGAGTGGCCAGAAACGATTCTTTTACATATGACTCAAGCAGCTCACGACTTCCGGTCTTTGACCAAGTATCCTCTGGGTAGCCTAAGAACATCCGTTCGAAGGTGAGCTAAAGTGAGAAGGCGAAACACCCCTGCATAGGGTTGTGCGCTGGGCTTGGGACCCGCCACGTAAAAAACAATACCAATGAAAAAGTTTAAACAGCCTCGGATGAGAGACCCCCCTTTTGATGACGACCATGGCAAACGGAATAAGGATTACGATTTGAAGGCATGCACCTGGAATGTCCGGACCCTTAATTGAGAAGGTGCCGCTGCCCAACTGGTTGATGTCCTCGCAAAAATAAAGGCTGACATCACCGCCTAAGAAATGCGATGGACGGGACAAGGACAGAGACGAGTAGGTCCTTGTGACATTTACTACAGTGGCCATATAAAGGAGCGCAAGTTTGGTGTTGGATTCGTGGTGGGAGAGAGACTCCGTCGCCGGGTACTATCATTCACTCCGGTGAATGAACGTCTAGCCACAATCCGCATCAAAGCGAGGTTCTTCAACATATCGCTGATCTGCGCCCACGCTCCGACGGATGAGAAGGACGATGTGACCAAAGATGCCTTTGCGCGAGTGCTTGGAACGCACTTATGAGAGATGCCCCCGCCACGATGTCAAAATCGTGCTTGGCGACTTCAACGCCAGGGTGGGCAAGGAAGGTATCTTTGGCACTACGGTCGGTAAATTCAGCCTCCACGACGAAACATCGTCAAATGGGTTGAGGCTGATCGACTTCGCCGGAGCCCGAAATATGGTTATCTGTAGTACTAGATTCCAGCACAAAAAATTCATCAAGCTATCTGGCTGTCTCCGAATCGAAAAGCTACCAACCAGATCGATCATGTTGTGATAGACGGAAGACACGTCTCCAGTGTTTTAGATGTGCGTGCGCTCCGAGGTCCTAACATCGACTCGGACCACTATCTTGTTGCAGCCAAGATTCGCACCCGCCTCTCTGCAGCAAAAACCGCACGCCAACAAACACAAGGAAGGTTCGACGTCGAAAAGCTGCAATCACAAAAGACTGCCGAACGATTTTCTACTCGGATTGCACTCCTGCTCTCTGAGAGCACTCATCAACAACTCGGTAAAAGGGAACTGTGGGACGGCATTTCAAACTCCTTACGTACAGCTGCATCCGAAACCCTTGGTTTTCGGAAAGTGCAAAAACAACTGGTACGACGAGGAGTGCCGCGCCGCAGCGGAGAGAAAACAGGCTGCCTACCTCGCAACGTTACGATCGACCACAACACGTGCGGGATGGGATAGATACCGAGAATTGAAGAAGGAAGCGAGACGCATCTGGAGACAGAAAAAATAAAGAGGCCGAAATGCGTGAGTATGAAGAGCTTGATAAGCTGGCCGACAGGGCTAATGCTCGAAAATTCTACGAAAAAATGCGGCGGCTTACAGAAGGTTTCAAGACCGGAGCATAGTCTTGTAGAACCCCCAAAGGTGATCTAGTCACTGATGCCCAGAGTATACTTAAATTATGGAAGGAACACTTCTCTAGCCTGCTGAATGGCAGTGAACACACAACACCAGGAGAAGGAGAACCCGATTCCCCAATCGATGACGATGGAGCAGACGTACCATTACCCGATCATGAAGAAGTTCGAATAGCAATTGCTCGCCTGAAGAACAACAAAGCGGCAGGGGCCGACGGATTGCCGGCCGAGTTATTCAAACACGGCGGCGAAGAACTGATAAGGAGCATGCATCAGCTTCTTTGTAAAATATGGTCGGACGAAAGCATGCCCAACGATTGGAATTTAAGTGTGCTATGCCCAATCCATAAAAAAGGAGACCCCACAATCTGCGCCAACTACCGTGGGATTAGCCTCCTTAACATCGCGTATAAGGTTCTATCGAACGTATTGTGTGAAAGATTAAAGCCCACCGTCAACAAACTGATTGGACCTTATCAGTGTGGCTTCAGACCTGGCAAATCAACAACCGACCAGATATTCACCATGCGCCAAATCTTGGAAAAGACCCGTGAAAGGAGAATCGACACACACCACCTCTTCGTCGATTTCAAAGCTGCTTTCGACAGCACGAAAAGGTTGCTGCCTTTATGCCGCGATGTCTGAATTTGTATCCCCGCAAAACTAATACGGCTGTGTAAACTGACGTTGAGCAACACCAAAAGCTCCGTCAGGATCGGGAAGGACCTCTCCGAGCCGTTCGATACCAAACGAGGTTTCAGACAAGGCGACTCCTATCGTGCGACTTCTTCAACCTGCTTCTGGAGAAAATAGTACGAGCTGCAGAACTAAACAGAGAAGGTACCATCTTCTATAAGAGTGTACAGCTGCTGGCGTATGCCGACGATATTGATATCATCGGCCTCAACACCCGCGCCGTTAGTTCTGCTTTCTCCAGGCTGGACAAGGAAGCACAGAAAATTGGTCTGGTAGTGAACGAGGGCAAAACAAAATATCTCCTGTCATCAAACAAGCAGTCGTCGAAAAGTAAAGTCCTCTCTCGACGAACAAAAGCCAAACTCTATAAGTCGCTCATAATTCCCGTCCTGCTATATGGTGCAGAGGCTTGGACGTTGTCAACAACTGATGAGTCGACGTTGCGAGTTTTCGAGAGAAAAGTTCTGCGAAAGATTTATGCTCCTTTGCGCGTTGGCCACGGCGAATATCGCATTCGATGGAACGATGAGCTGTACGAGATATACGACGACATTGACATAGTTCAGCGAATTAAAAGACAGTGGCTACGCTGGCTAGGTCATGTTGTCCGAATGGACGAAAACACTCCAGCTCTGAAAGTATTCGACGCTGTACCCGCCGGGGGAAGCAGAGGAAGAGGAAGACCTCCACTCCGTTGGAAGGACCAAGTGGAGAAGGACCTGGCTACGCTTGGAATATCCAATGGGCGCCACGTAGCGAAAAGGAGAAACGACTGGCGCGCTGTTGTTAGCTCGGCTATAATCGCGTAAGCGGTGTCTACGCCAATTAAGAAGAAGAAGAATTCGGTGATAGATAAAATTTCCTTACTTATTGTTTCTTAGCTTTATGCACAGCGAAACAAGAGTATTTGGAAAGTATTTTGTCGAATCTGCTGCAGATATTAGAACAAACTTTGGGCAATCTTTTTTTATTTGAGGCAGTTCTGGAAAATTTTCAAGCGGTTTTTATGTAAGCTTTTCCTTCTGGGTTGGGGCTAGAGGCCAGCAAAGCAAACCTATTTTCCCCGAGGTTAGGCGGCCCTGGGGCCATAATAAATCTAATATTCACTATTATGCACTGTTTTTTTATGCGAGTAACCGTATGATAAAAGTAAAACGAAAGCACGTGCACTTATGTATATGCAAATAGGAATTTAAGAATAAAGCGTAAAGCGTAAAGCACAAAAGAAAAACCGCGATTAGGAAAACACGTCCGCTCAATGAGTGATTTTTGTGTTAATATTTTCTCTAATGTCTGTGTCCATTAATAACAAATACAACATATTACTAATGTGGAATTCATCCATTTGTATGCATAGATGTGCCTTCTGGTATTACGATTTTTCCATAAACTTGCTTAAATGGGTGACGTTCATATTTATTCTCTTTACAAATTGTACACAACTGTACAAATTTTTGTGCGTCATTCTTCATTGTAGGGGAATTATAGGTTTCTAGTATCTCTTTTATATTATTTTGTGCATTTCTATGCGTTCGCTCATGCGTATGCCTCAATATCTCTTTTTTTTCTTTCGCTATGATAATAGGGGTATTCGCTTGCTCTTGCAAGATTGCAGATTGCAAAAATACTATACTGAAATATACAAGGGCACGAGAGCACCCCTAGCAGAATCTAGTGATATATGAACGGCTGATTCGGTCAATTTATTGTGAATGACTATTATGCATGGCTATTGTGAATTGGCGCACATTTTTAACAAAAAGAACTGTAACAAATCTTTATAATTTAAATAGAAATTATAAAATCTATTTAAAACTTACCTTCCTCAACAATTTAACGACGTAATATGTCTTTATGTAAAATGACAGCTAAAACAGGGTTGCAATTATATTTTTGCGTGACATTGCACTCAAATATACACGGGTGTTGGTCTGACATATTTTACAGCCATTGCAAATAATTTTCTACGAGTGGTTGTTGCTGTGCCGGTGCACCAAGAGGAAATATATGCAACTCTTGCACCGTGCAAGGGTTTTGCAAGAGCAAGAGAATACCTTTAATGTCTTATAATAGATTTTGAAAAAATACCTTTTTCTTCTTCTTCTTTATTGGCGTTAACACCGCTTACTCGATTATAGCCGAGTTAACAACAGCGCGCCAGTCGTTTGTTCTTCCGCTACGTGGCGCCAATTGATATTCCAAGCGAAGAAAAGAAAAGAAAATACCTTTTAGTTGTACTAAATGTTGTATTTATAATATCATGATTTTTATACCAAGTTTCTGGTTGTGCGTGAAAGGCTGAAATGACAGTAGGTCTAATTATCTTTTTTAATGTCATTTGATTTGTGAAGTGAACAATGAATCTTTCTTGATTCGGAAATATTGTGGTCGATATTAGACATGGCTTACAGGGGGTGTTACAGTTTTAAGTCCTATCTGTTCTGAGGTCCCTGCGTAATGAATAGATTCATTTGTGGTTACATTAACTTGTCTGCTTAGTGCGTCTGCAACTACATTTTGGTTACCTGCTTTATATTTTAATTCCGCTGCGTATTCTTTTATTTGATTTTTCCAATGTTTTAATTTGGTGTTCGTATTCTTTTCCGATATTGAAAAAATTAATGCCTGATGGTCAGTGTAAATTGTTAAATTTGTAATACCAAACAGGTAATTTCTAAGTTTACGTAATGACCACACGATCGCGAGCATTTCTTTCTCATTCGTGGAGTAATTTTGCTCCGTCTGTGTCAGCGTACGTGATATAAATGCGGTGGGATTCCTACCTTGAGCTAGTACTGCTCCAATTGCATAATTGTCAGTTGTCAGTTCGAATTCTTTGTCAAAATCTGGTTGATACAATTGTATTTGTTCTTTTAATTTATTTTTTAAATATTCAATGGCTTTCGTCGCCTCTTCATCTAATGTAAATTTTACATTCTTACTTTTATTTTTTCTATATTGCCGTTTTCCCCTCGTAAATGTATTGTTAATGGCTTCGTTATTTGTGCAAAGTTTTTAATAAATTTCATGTAATAGGATGTCATTCCCAAAAATTATAGAAGTTTTTTCAATGTACTAGAGGTCTTATACCTGTCTACTGCTTCTTTTTTCTTGGGATCTACTGTTATTCTGCCATTCTTTATTATATGTGCTAGGAATTCTGTTTGTCGTTGAAAAAATGTGACTTTTCGTCTGAGATTTTCATATTAGCCTTATGGAGTGCCTGTATTATATTGGTGATGTCTTTCATATGTTGTTCGGGTGTGGCCGAATATATCAGGACATCATCAATATATACATACGTATGCGCATTCGCCAATGTACGGTCTAAGGATATCATCTACACATCTTTGAAATATAGGGGGTGCATTTTTCAAGTCGAATGGTAAACGTAGGAATTCGTCTTTCGCGATGTTAATTGAAAATGCAGTCTTTTCTCTATCCTGTTCTCTGATTCAAATCTGGTGGAAGCCTGATTCTAAATCAAGTGCAGTGAAATAATTAGTTGTTCCTAGGTATTGAAATATCATTGTTATATCTGGAATTGGATATCTATTTGAGTTGGTTACTTTGTTCAATTTTTGGAAGTCAATCACTATTCTCCTTTTAGATTTCCCTGATTCGATTGTTCCTTTCTTGGATACAGTCCAGATCGGACCTTTACTTGGCTGTATAATTTTATTTTTTAGTAATTTATTAATTTCTTCTTCAACAAATCCTCTATCGGTCCGTGGATAAGGATATTGTCTTACCCAGACTGGTTCATTGGTTTCAGTCCTAATTTCTGCTTCTACTGTCATTACATACGGTAGGCAATCAATATTTTTATTATTTTTACACATTAATTCTTTAATTTTTCCTCAAATCCTTTCTCTTCTATTGTGTAATTTAAATTTCTTGACTATTGTGGTTTTGCAAAGTTCAATGAATAATTATTATATCAATAGTGGCTTTCAGTTGTTTTAAGCTTTCATTCCTATTATAAAATCAAAACCTTTTAACTCCCTAAACTCCAAAAATTTGATTTGAATCCTAATAATTTTGAATGGATTCGGAAAACGAGATGTCTGCTGTTGAGGATGTGGACGATGGTACGTTGGACGTCTATACTGGGCAGATGAATATACTTCCATAGGCTCTGGCTTCGCTTGATTCCTTAGCATAGGTTCAAATTGATGGCCAAGCGGTTGGTACCTTTGTGGAGCCTAAATTCTCAGGGGTCTGTAGTCTCAACCTTCTTTGTTACTCGATGTCGTGCTCCATTGCTTTGGCGACACTATATGCTTCTGCTAATGTAGCGCATCTTCTAGAGTAGAGTGCATTCTTGATGGGTGCACTGTTGATTCCTGCGATGAGTGTTCTAACTGCTTTGGACTGGAGTTCATTGCTCAAGTCGTATGCTTTTCATGAGGCTCGTGATCATTTTGCGCCAGACTGTATAATAATTTTTGTCTCCATTGAATTGTGCTAATATCTTGAACATATTCAGATCTCCTCTGCAGAATGGAAGGCCCACTGGTGGTCTCTTGTAGGCGGAGGTAGTGTTATTTGTCCACCTTCCTGTTATATTTTTGTGCTTTGATATCACATACATATATGTATACTTGAGTGATTCAAAAAAAATTTTTTTCGTTTCGTACTTGGAAAAATAGGTTCTTAGACACCTCTAAGAAAGCCTCTCCAAACATGAGTTTTTAATTGTAACGGGAAGGTCATCCTACATACAGTTTTTTATTTTTCTTATTATCAGATTGAAACATGTATATCTCGCTTAAGCCAACTACTTGAAAAAAAATCTTGTTCCTAGGATTTTTTAGGAAATTAAATGCTCTACAAAAAAGGTCTGCAATGATTTTTTCGTAAACCCAACCGTTTAAAAAATATTAACGGTTGAAGTTTGATTATTTTTGGGAAAATTTTTTATTTCTTATGAATTTTATAACTCAATGAAAAAAATCATTATGAATAAGGTTTTTGGAGAGGCTTTCTTAGAGGTGTCTAGGAACCTATTTTTCAGAGTATCAAACGAAAAAAAATTTTTTTTTTTTGATCCACCTTAATATGTATTGATGTTTGACGATGAATATCTTCGTAAACGCTTAACTTAATCGAAAAATCATTTGAGACCATTTTTTTATAGAACAGTCAATTTCCTACAAAATTATGAGTTTTTTTAGCAAACGTGTGACTTTGTGTGTTTTGTTGTTGCACCAATTGGAAAATTCTAAACTTTTACCGTGCAAGGGTATTTCAAGAGCAAGAGAATCCCCCTATTCAGTTTATACTAAATGCAATAAATCACATCTACAATTTGACTTTTTATTGCAATATTATTATCATCCTGCACACGAACAAAAATTAACATGCATACATATGTATGTATATTGGAACACTATAAGTTGTTTTTATATGATACAATATTCTAAACTTAAAAATATATGTTGGCTCATGCAAATTATTTCTCAACCACATTTTTCAGTTTGTATAATTTGGAAACAAAATGTTTTGCTCCACAGAAGCATCAACCTCATTTTACTACATATTAGGGTTCTGTTGAGCTTCTTCTCTTCTTCTTAATTGGCGTAGACACCGCTTACGCGATTATAGCCGAGTTAACAACAGCGCGCCAGTCGTTTCTTCTTTTCGCTACGTGGCGGCAATTGGATATTCCAAGCGTAGCCAGGTCCTTCTCCACTTGGTCCTTCCAACGGAGTGGAGGTCTTCCTCTTCCTCTGCTTCCCCCGGCGGGTACAGCGTCGAATACTTTCAGAGCTGGAGTGTTTCCGTCCATTCGGACAACATGTCCTAGCCAGCGTAGCCGCTGTCTTTTAATTCGCTGAACTATGTCAATGTCGTCATATATCTCGTACAGCTCATCGTTCCATCGAATGCGATATTCGCCGTGGCCAACGCTCAAAGGACCATAAATCTTTCGCAGAACTTTTCTCTCGAAAACTCGCAACGTCGACTCAACAGTTGTTGACATCGTCCAAGCCTCTGCACCATATAGCAGGACGGGAATTATGAGTGACTTATAGAGTTTAGTTTTTGTTTGTCGAGAGAGGACTTTGCCTCTCAATTGCCTACTCAGTCCGAAGTAGCACCTGTTGGCAAAAGTTATCCTGCATTGGATTTCTAGGCTGACATTGTTGGTGGTGTTTACGCTGGTTCCAAGATAGACGAAATTATCTACGACTCCGTCGGCCCCTGCCGCTTTGTTGTTCTTCAGGCGGGCAATTGCTATTCGAACTTCTTCATGGTCGGATAATGGAACGTCTGCTCCATCGTCATCGATTGGCGAATCGGGTTCTCCTTCTCCTGGTTTTGTGCGTTCACTGCCATTCAGCAGGCTGGAGAAGTGTTCCCTCCATAATTTAACTATGCTCTGGGCATCAGTGACTAGATCACCTTTGGGGGTTCTACAAGAGTATGCTCCGGTCTTGAAACCTTCTGTAAGCCGCCGAATTTTTTCGTAGAATTTTGGAGCATTACTCCTGTCGGCCAGCTTATCAAGCTCTTCGCACTCACGCATTTCGGCCTCTTTCTTCTTCTGTCTACAAATGCGTCTCGCTTCCCTCTTCAACTCTCGGTATCTATCCCATCCCGCACGTGTAGTGGTCGATCGTAACG